>NW_004457640.1:231677-233017 GCF_000313135.1 Acanthamoeba castellanii str. Neff | reverse complement strand
CGTGAGGTGACCTCCAACGCCATCGACCTCGTACACAAGAACAGGTGGCTCATGGCCGAGGACCCCGACTGGGACCCCACCGTGTTCGGCCCCGACCTGAGGAACCAGTTCATGCTGGCCAACGACGAGTGGAAGTTCGACAACATCCCGGAGATCATGAACGGCATGAACGTGTTCGACTACATCGATCCCGACATCCTGGTCAAGCTGCGACAGCTGGAGAAGGAAGAGGAGGAGCGACTGGAGAATGAAGCGGGCGAGATGGAGGAGGAGCAGCCCTTCCGCCTGACCGAAGACGAGATCAACCTCCTCAAGGAGCTGAGGAACAAGGACGCCCTCACCCGCATGGAGCACGCCCTCAGAAAGGGCAACAAATCCCGACCCACCCTCACCCAGGCCTCCAGAACCGGCAGGGTACATCCCACCTCTCTTCTCTCTTCTTCTTGTTTTCTCTTTCTCTCTCTCTCTCTGCATCATGGTTCGCCGCATCGATGCACTAACGCTTCTTCTTCTTCTTCTTTAGCTGCAACTGGGCGCGTTCGAGGACCATTTGAAGGACATGGGCATCAACCCGAGCGCTGCGGTGGACCGAGCCCGCAGCATGAGCCGAGGCCGGAAGAGGTCGCGCTCCGAGAGCCCGTCGGTGGAGCGGTCCAAGTCGCGAGGCAGGAGCAAGACCCCGCAGGAGGAGGGTCTGCGAGACAAGCGACAGAAGCTGGAGGTCGAGGTCAAGGCCAAGAAGGCGCAGAGGACCATGAACAAGGACGGACGAAAGGGAGAGGCCGACAGACACATCTACAACCTCAAGCCCAAGCATCTCTACGCCGGCAAGCGCGGCAACGGCAAGACCGACAGGAGGTGAGAGAGGGGAGCAAGGTGTACTCGTGGTTTTGGGCTTCGCCACAGCAAAGAAATTCTTTTTGGTCCAAACGAGTTTTTCGAATGATTTCAAATTGAATTTCTAGTGTAATTTCTTCTCCGAATCTCAAAAAGTCGAGAAACAACCGGGAAGGGATGGTACCATTTTGAACTCCGCTGTGTGGATGAGTATTTTTCTTGCCCTCCGACTGAGTCAGACACAAATCCCACATCATCATTGTCCATAAATTTCCAATTCTACACTCGCGATTTCGGCTTGGCTCAGTCTCTTCGCCTCACTCCGAGCACCTCATAGAACAAAATGATGAAAACAGCACGACAGACAGTCGTTAATGCTCCAGCCCATCAGGCAATCGCGCCAATTAGTGGTTCGACGGAGCAATATGCAAAGCTAGTGCAAGCTGCCCTTGTTGGTGTAACGAAGGTCCGCATGGCCTCATCTCCGCCTCCCCATGCTGGCA
>NW_004457640.1:229103-231444 GCF_000313135.1 Acanthamoeba castellanii str. Neff | reverse complement strand
ATCCCTCATAAAGACACCAAACTGCGAGGCACTACTCAATGTCTTGCATGCATTCGATTGGGCTGCTGACAAGGTATGGCACCATCACCACCACTTGAGCTCTTCCCGAGCGTTTGCGCCGAGCACTAAGCGCCTACTCTTCTGTACAGGAAATCGTATCGGCCTATGCCAATCTTCTACTCAACTTGATTTCATCGGATGTGTGCCATCTCGCCCCTACGTTCCAATCCATCGCGCGCAACTTCCTACCGCGCAGGAGCCACAACTCCCTCGGTACGCACTACTTCTCTTTTTATTATTTATTTATTATCATTTTATTTCTTTTCATCTTCCTTCTACCTCCTCCGCTCTTCTCGCTCGAACTTGTCATAGTATTTCAAGTCTGTCCAAAGTGATCTTGCTGCGGTGAAGTAGCTCTTTGCACAGCTCTCTCGGCCGTCTGGTCGTCGCAAGGCGAACAGGGTGAGAGGGATGTGTGGACTGTTACGAGTAGCGGGGGATTGGGTGGGCGTTCCCATTTTATATCGTTTTCTTCCTCCCCCGTACGCGCGTGCATGAACAGTTAGCTCTCTCCCTGGGGGATTATCTCGTTACACTGCTCTACGACTACTACACACTTAGTCGCACCGCACTTGTCGCAAGGGTCCTCCTGCGCAACGTGTGAGAGACAATGACTGGATGGCTGGATGGACACAACCACATCATACAAGTGGGGTGAAGGTCTCACTCGAGGACACCACCTCCGATCTGCGCGAAAGGCGGCCGTGAGTTAGTAGCGCGAAGCGAAACCTCCCCGCTGAATTCATATCTGCATGGCCTGTATACATATCACCGCCATCGGCCGGTGACGTCGAGTCTGAGCGCTATGCACCACCTTGACCAGTGGTGCGGTGCGCGATGACGCGGCGTCCCGACCCTTGGATGGGTGCATTTCTCGCCGCAGCCAAAAGCCTTGAACGGTGATACGTTCAGCTTTGCGCGCGGAATAAACACTCGATCGGCTCGGGGCGCTGCACGACGCCGACGTCCCTTCGACTCTCCGTTCTTGGCCTCCTCCTTCGGTCAGCCACCAGCGGCTGCAACTGTCGGGGGAGTTGAGGAGCGGAGGGAGAAGAAGACGGCGACGTCGTCCGCTCGCCCGCAGCGATGGCAGCCCAACCTTCGAACCACCACCACCCACCACTTTGCGCGCTCCCCCATCCACGTCTATGTGCGACGACTCGGGAACACCAACGCGTCGAAGCGTTCGTTCGTTCGTTCAGGCGGCACTCTCTCTTGAAGAGATACCACTCGTGAGCGTTCACGCAGAATCATCACCGCTCGCTGGTCGAGTTTTTGGTGTGTTGGTCTCTTCATTTGTTGGAGTGGAGGACCTCCTCTCAGAAAGATAGAAACAAACATCGGCAGCTGGGTAGGGCGCGTTGAGGTCGGCGAGTTCGAACACCGCGATCATCATCTTTACCTCCCTTCTTTCCCCCTTCACCGACCTCTCCTCACCTCGAGTGACTAACCACCTCTTCACTTCCACCTTCTTTTGTTCTCGCTTTTACAGAAGGCGAGAAGTACGACCTACTCGCCACCGAGCAAATCGCTAAGCACCTCCACCAGACCATCGCCCTCATCCTGGTACGCTTTCTTCACCTCCCACCTCTCTCTCTCTCTTCTATCCACACGCGATCACCGCCAGTGATGACAGCATTATGCACTTTATATCGAACACCAAACAACATGTTGGTGTTGTGAAAGATTTCTCAGATGAACGTCTGATCAGCTCGTGATCGTGTCTCTTCCATTCTGCTCTCTTTCCACACTGTTTCCTCTTTCCCGAAGAAGGCCTGCGCTCACCTTCATGTCTTCTTCTTCTTCTTCTTTTACAACGGTGACAGGACCTGGTGCCGAGCAGCACGTCGGTGTTGCTGGACATCCTGGAGCACAACTTCCCGCACAAGCGTCTCGACGTCGAGACCCACCGGTGCTACCTCTCCAACATCCTCCAGGTGGCCTCCTACTGCGAGGCGCTCAAGTCCTCCATTCTCGCCCTCGCCATCAAAAACATCCTCCAAATCGATGTACGGCTCTCTTTCTCCCTCTCTTTTCTTTTCGTGTTGCCACGTGTGTCTCACGTGAAGACTTACGCTTTATGGTCTACAACAGGTGGAGATCAAGATTGAGTCGCTTGACGAGGAGGACGAAGACGAGATTCAGTTCGACATGGAGATAACCGACGCGGCGGACATGGGCACCAAGCTCGACGCGCTGATGGACATCCTGTTCACCTTCATCTTCCGCGAGAGCCAGCGAAGCGAGAGCACCGCGAGCAGACTGTTCTTCATGCTCATCG
>NW_004457640.1:225116-228600 GCF_000313135.1 Acanthamoeba castellanii str. Neff | reverse complement strand
GTGCCAGGCCGTCTTCTACGTCGTCTGCTTCAAATACCAGCAGCTCGCCCTCCGCACACCCGTACGTGGCCCCACCCGAGCTCGCTCCGTCGTTCCATCTTTACTTACATTCCATCATTCCATACATTCTCTTGCGAATCACAGGAGGGTGCGGCATTCCTCGACAGCCTGGAGCTCGACGCCATCATCCAATCGCGACTCAACCCGCTCCGGCTGTGCGCGTCGACGGTGGTCACCGAGTTCCTCAAGGTGGCGGCCGACCTGTGCGGGCTGCTGCCCTCGGCTCGGGCCGTGCTCGAGCGCAACAAGCGGGTCGTGCTGGCGACCAAGTCCGTCTTTGGCAACGCCAACCAGCTCGACTCCTTCTTCCCCTTCGACCCCTATCTCCTCCGCCACTCCTCCAAACACATCAGCGCCATCTACCAGACCTGGAGCCCCATCCCAGAGAACCCCGCCACGGCCACCACCGCGCCACCAACCACAACCACGGCCTCGACCGCGACAGCTTTGACGATCGCGCGACCATCATCATCCGCCGCCGCGCCGCCGTCGCCTGCCATGCGCGTGCCGCTCACATTCCTGTCGTCGTTGCCCGGCTCGTCGTCGCCCAATCTCGGCGACGGGTACTGCAGCAGCAACGAGACGCCGCCGGGCACGCCCAACTTCCTCATGCGACGCGGCAGCATCGGCGGCGAGGAGCTGGCGGCGAGCTTCACCGGCTCGCCGGGGGGCTTTTCGAGCATGCTCTCGATGACCCCGGAGAGCGTGAGCAACGACGTGGACTTCTCCTGGAAGTACTCCTGGGGAGGCAAGTAAAACTGCAGACCACCGTGGACTAATAAACCTCTCGTCTTGTACAACCACGGCGTTAGCTCACTAACTCTTCTGCCAGACTGCTGCTTGTGCAGTGCGGGATGCAGAGGATACCGATGGAGGAGCCCTTCCCACGGCAGGTAGTGCAAGACATTGTGGCCGAGTGGTTAAGGTGCCTCGCTGCTAACGAGGTGGGGTTTCCCCGCGCAGGTTCGAATCCTGCCAATGTCGATCTGTGTTTTGCCTGTTTCTTTCTGACACCACCTAGCACCAAACCACACCCACAGCAACCACACTGGAAGCCTTGACTGTGATGTGAACCTTTACGTAATGTTCACAATCCGCCTTACATTTTTTAAAGCCAAAAAGACGCTGCGTGTGGTCGTGGTCTGGTTGTGCGTCTCCTCGCGGCCATAGACTCTTGTGGTGTTCGCAAGCACTGTTCAATCTCCTAGTGTGTCGTGTGTGTCATGTGTATGATCGGCTCTGTCTCCGCTGTGTGGCTATCCCCACAACATTGTTCATCGGCGTGCCGCTGACGCTCACCACCATGGGGTACAATTCATCACCGGTGGTAAGTTTCTGCGTTGCAGTTCAAACATGGCGGTGCCGACATGGTACTTTCCTGATGTCGTGTGCAAGTCGTGTTTGCCAATGCTCATTTGCGATGAATGCAGGACGAGTTGGTGTCGCAGGGTACGTCGGCGTCATGCCATCACGTGCTTCTTCCTGCCACGTTCTTCTTCTTTGAGAAGTTGGCCAGGCTCATCTGCTTACCCGGAGTACGTCGCCAAGGGTCGCACCTATGAAGCCATCCACAAGCTCATGTCCCGCGAGGTGCGCACGCACATGACACCGCCTCTACTTCTTTATTTTTTCTATCAAATAATTCAGGCAAAAATGCGCTCTAAGAGAGCAGTTCCAATGTCAAGCAAGAACCGCAAGAGGAAGGAGAGGAGGCGTAGACAAGCCATGCTGGCAAGTGGTGGCAACATGTTTGCCGTGCTGGGCGAAGCGGACGATGGCATAAATCACCCCTCGCCCTCCACTTCTACACGCGTCACACAAGACAGCAAGGACGGTGGCAAGAGCGCCAAGGGCAAGAAGAAGAAGAGGCGAAGAGACAACGATTATCGCAGCGTAGTGGAGGACAATTGCAAAAGAATCGAACAATTCACAAACGCCAAAGATGGCGCCAAGAATGGGAACGAGCTTTTCCTGGGCGGCAATCTGAACACGCTCGAGAAGAGACTGTTGGGCGACTTCGCCAGGGGCCTGGGGCTGAACGCGGTCGATGGCGGACCGCCCAAGCACACGCTGCGCATCTCCAAGCCGGCGGACTGGGCACAGCGAAGGGAGAAGATGGAGGAAGAGGAGAAGAGGGCACGCAAAGCGCGAGGAGGCCGAGCCGCCAAGCCCTTCACCGCCGCCACCCTGCCCGTCACTCTGCGCAACAGGTTTGTGCCCCCCCACCACCATTGAGCGAAGTTCTTCGCTTTCGTTCTTTCGTTCTTCGCTTCGCTCTCTGGCGCTCGAGGGCTGATGGGTGCTGGCGGTGGACCGCTGCGCTTCAGGTTCTGCATCGACTTTACTGTGCCGATGCCGGTGCTGGAATCGCCCTATTTCGAGTACTTCTGTAGCCTCTACGAGCCCGTGCTCCACTCACAAACCACCTGGACCTCTTCCTCGAGGCTGTCAACTCTCAGGTTTCCTCTCTCTCTCTCTCTCTCTTGTTGTGCGTGTGCGTGTGCGTTAGCCCGCCATTGTCAGTGTTGTTGACACTCCCATCACGCCAGGCAGCGTGGCCAAGTGGAAGAACTACACGGGCGAGCTGGTGCAGCGCATCATCGATGACGTCACCGGCACAGAGGCCTACAAGACCTTTGCCGCCGACAACCTGTCCCGGTTTGACATCAAAGACCCGGCTCCCGAGCGGTGCGCTCTAAACCCCTCCCAGTGTCAGTCAGCTTCTTTTGCCTCACGCACGACACACACGGCATGACACACACACATGACTCACAAACGGCGCACTCATGCGCACACACGATCTATCCACCAGTGCTGCTACGGAGAACCTCTACAAAATCGAGAACTCGGGCAAGTACTACGTCTCCCTGGACTTCACCTCGGCCAACTTCAACGCTCTTCGCTACTACGACCCTCGCCTGGTCTTTGAGACCAAGGTACGGCACCACGCGTTGAGCGATTCTATATTCTTTATTTGCTCGGTGCTCATGTCAACGCAACACACAACACACAACGCAACACAACGCATTTCTTTCCTATACCACAGAACTGGGTGGAATTCTTGAGTCGCTACACGAGCTATCAGGCGCTGCTCAACAGCAAGCGATTCCGGGCTGCGGCGCTGGGCAAGATCAACCATCAGGCACAGTCGAAGATCTACCACGCGCTCAACCACCGAATCTACACTCTGCTGATGAGCCACAACGTCGTGAGCCCCGACCAGGTCCGCCATCCACTCCCCCTACGATCCACTCACGTCTTCTCTCTTCGCCCCTGATCGCTCTTCGCTCGTTGTTCTTCGTTCTGGTGGGCATTCGGCGCTGCAGATAGCGTGCAAGTATACCGACGAGATAGTGATCGAGACGACAAAGAGCGACTACTGCGCCCTCGTGGCCAAGCTCCGGCAGTTCCTCGATGAGAAGGC
>NW_004457640.1:218007-222552 GCF_000313135.1 Acanthamoeba castellanii str. Neff | reverse complement strand
CGTCGCAATCTTAATTCTACATATTATTTTTATATTTCTACATAAATTATAATTATTATTGCCTTATTATTGTTGTCTTTCTTATTGATCGACATTGCCTGGCAGGATTGGTCGACGCTGGTGGACAACTGGAGCACGCCGCCCATCAACAACGTAGTGTCCGACATCTACTTTGGCTACTGCTCCGGCCTGCTCGGTGTGACGGGCTTCGAGACCTCGGCCAACTACATCGAGGAGCAGAAGGACGGCGTCTTCCCCAAGGTACACGCGCGCCACGCTCGGTTTTTTGCGGTTGTCAGGTTATGGACATTGAACTGATCCGTGGTGTCGTGTTGTGTGCGAATGCGTGTATTTGATGGAACGCGTAGACCCTGCGCAACATGTGGATCGCCGTGGCCATCTTCAACCCGCTCCTGGGCCTCCTCTCCCTGGGCACCGTTTCCATCCCGCAGATCGTTGCCAACAGCAACTACGTCCTTGCCGAAGTCGGCGGCGTACGCTCTCCCTTTGTGTGTCGTGTGTGTCGTGTGTTATTGATATTGAGAGGCCGGGTTACAATGGAACAGCTCACACGTTCGTTGTGGTTGGTGGTCTAAAGGTCACCGGAGGCCAGTGGCTGAACATCCTCGTGTCGGCCGACGCCACGCTCGTGCTGTGCGGTTCCGTGCTGACCTCGTACGTCGGCATCATCGGCCTCGTGCGCCGCATGACCCTCGACAGGTGCCTGCCCCAGTTCCTGCTCTACAAGAACCCGCTCACCGGCACCGAGCCCATCATCATCATCGGTGCGGATCCGCTCTGGCCGGTCATTTTTTTAAAATATTTTTTTCTCTATATTGTGCCTTTGGCGCCTAATTCCGTCTCTATTCGCAGGTTTCTTCTGCATCACCTCCTCGCTGTTCATCATCGTCGACGGTGCCGTTGAGACGCTGGCCGGCGTGTATGCCATCAGCTTCCTGGTACGTATGTGTGTTACGTGGCGCTCACACTTGTCACTTTGATTGCTGACCGCACACGCACACGCACACACGAACGCGCGCAGAGCGTGATGGGTCTGTTCGCGATCGGCAACATTCTGCTCAAGTACAAGCGCGACCGTCTCCCGCGTGACGAGAAGGTCAGCTGGATCTCCGTGCTCCTCGGCCTCGGCTTCATGATCGCCGGTGCGTACCTATTCGCTATTATATTGGTGTATGAATATATACATTTATATATTTATATAAAATAACTATAAAAAGATCTCAATACTTACACTGTGACGCCACGACCCAGGTTGGATCGGTAACGTGATCTACAACCCGGACAACATCAAGTACTTCGCGATCTACTTCTCGGTGACGCTCTCGATCGTGCTGGTCATGTTCACGCGCACGCGAATCCTCAAGGTCGTCCTCTACTTCCTCGCCAACACCTTCCTCGACCGCTACATCGGCAAGTGGATCCGATCCCAGGGTACGCGCCTCCCCCCCAAGCCCTTGCTCCATATTTTCTTGTCATTGTTCTTCTTATTATTTACAGAGTGCATTTACGTCATTTATTAAATAATGAATAACTAATAAATAAATAAATAAAATACTAAAATGAACGGTTGCAGTGCGAAAGATCAACAAGCAGCACGTGGTGTTCTTCGCCAAGTCGGACGATCTGGAGATGCTCAACAAGGCCGTGCTCTACGTTCGCGAGAACGAGCTTACGGAAAGGTTCGTCTTGCACAACCTGTGTGTTACTGGTGCGTGTCGTGTCGTGTCTCGTGTCGTGTGACACGCTCTGACACGCACCACAGGATGAAGATCTGCCACGTCTACAGGACGGAGGAGGAAATCCCCCCCAGGCTGGTCCACCACGTCGAAATCCTGGACGAGATGTACCCCAAGCTCAGGATCGATCTCGTACGCCACCACCGCACACGACACGACACGACACGCACTAGCACACGGATGTTTTGGCTTACATTTCTGCAACCCGCCCCCTAGGTGACGGTGCATGCCGAGGGCTTCACGGCGCGAGTCGTGCACACGCTGGCGGAGAAGTTGCACGTGCCCCAGAACTTCATGTTCATCTCGTGCCCCGGCGAGAACTTCCCCGAGAAGATCGCCAAGTACGGCGGCATGAGGATCGTCACGCACTAGCAACGTGTGTGTATGTTTTTTGTTGGTGGCCAGGGATATATAGGCTCCTCGGCCTCCGCACATGCTTGTGTGCGGTATGTTCGCAACATTTATCGTATATTTTTAATGAAATTAAAAAAAACAAAAGAACTTGTGTTTATTTATGATGACATGCTACGTGTCAAGATGAAGGAGAAGGTGCAGGAGAAGACAGCTTGTGGGAGAGGAGGTAGACGTGCATGCCGATGTCTTCGTGGAACATGGAGCTCATGCCCTCGAACTCCTCCTCGCCCTCGCGCGCCGTTGCTCGCTGGAGGGCCGCCTCGCTGATCTCCACCTCGCGGCACTGGCCAAAGTGTCGCTTGACCTCCTCCATGAACCGCGCCTCGATCCACCCGAGCCGCTCCTGGAACGCCACCACCACTTCCGTGCCCTCCTGCTTTCCCCCACCGACGTGTCAGAGTCGACACGACACGACACGACACGACACGACACGACACGACACGACACGACACGACACGACACGACACGACACGCGCCAAACCTCGCTGAGGGTGAGTATGGCGTGGAGGAGGGCCGGCAGACAGCCGGCGTTGTGTGCGCAGAAGACGAGGTCACTGCACACGACGAGGTCGAACGGCGGCGCGAGGTGGGCCACCTCACCACCCCACTCCAGGGCCTGCACCTCCGGCTCCACGCTGCCCTCGGGCAGCGCCCGCAGGTTGAGTGCCACATTTTCCCTGTGTGCGGCCACACGGTTCGTGTCAGCTCGACGCAACACACACCATCGCACACGCACCACCGCACACGACACAAACACGCATCACTGCCCACAAACGCGCGCAGTGCAGGTGACGTGCCGCAAGAGTGGCAGCTGTTGGGGCACGTCGGTGAGCACGACACGGGCGGCGCCGAGGGCCGCGCACACGAGGCCCAGCAAGCCGGTGCCGCTGCCCAGGTCCATCACGCGCCTTCCGCCCACGCGGATCCCGCCCTCGCCCTCCTCCGCACCCAACAACTGGCCCGAAAAGAAGAAAAACAAATAAGAATCATAAAAACAATAAATAAGAACAAAAAACAAATAAATAATAAATAAAAAAGTTGGATTGATGTTACAAGGAAGAGGAGTACCTGGAGGAGGACTTTGGCGGCGTTCCACACGATGCCGCCGGTGGTGCCACTGCCGGGCACCTGCTTGATGCGGATGCGGTGCTGCACGTCTTCATCTCCGGAGGGCCGGCGCGCATGCAGCAGCGCGTACTCGTCCCACCCTGGCTGTCCCTCCTTCTGCTCTACTTTGGCCTCCGCACTGCCCTCCATCTGTTTTCGTTTTGACGTTTTTTGTGTTTTTGTTTTTTTTTTTTTGAACACAACAGAAAAGCTGCCAGTGGTTGACGAGGCCGCTCTCCTGAAGAAAGCGGCCGATGGCAGCGCTGCAGCACCGAACATCTGAAGCGGTCTGGTGCCGAGGCCTGGCCTGCACGAGAGCCGCCAATACCTCTTCGTGCCCTCGGCGCGCCGCCAGGTGGAGGGCCGTCCACCCCGTACCCTCCTCTGCGAGCCCCACCCCGGCCTTGCACCAGCAGACACACCACCAGCGCCACGTTACCCTCCCACGCCAAGAGCCATGCACGCACGCACCCCGCACACGACACACGAGACACACACGATACACACACACGACACACACCGCGCCGAGGCTTACAATCCGCCGCATAACGACATTTCGGTTGGCGCCACCCTATCTGGCGAGAGGGCATCATTGGCGCCGATAAGAGCGACATAATAATGGCGCCCGCAACAATCAGCCACAGATCGGAGAGAAATCCTATTGGCGTTTTTTAATTTGTGTTTGTCCCCGTGGTTGGTATCTGCGCCCGCCCAACCACAAAAAGGCCCAGCACAGTGGGCAGACCTCATTCTCAACTGACCGCCAGCACAGCACAACAACCACAACCGCTACGGCACAAGTAGCCCTCCACGCTCAGCACACACACCTCCGCCGTGGAAATGAAGCTTCTTTCGCTCCGCCGCAGCCACGAGACCTACGAACCCGTCGGCCAGATTGACGACGCCGGCGCAGAGAGCCAGCCGCAGCGCCGGGGCCTCAGCAAGTGGGAGCAGCGGCTCGAGCGAGCGGCCGTCGAACAGGGAGCGGGTCCGTCATCGTCGTCGTCGCTCCGCAAGTCGGACCCCACCTCTTCCACCGCCTCGGTGTCGCCTCGCGGACTGGACGACAAGGCCGATCCGAGCATTCAGAAGTTCAGGTCGAGCTCGCAGGTTCGCGCCATGGCCGAACTCTACGTCGCCAACCCCAAGGTGTTCGCCTGAACACGAGACGACTCTGCCGCTCGAGATATCTGGACGGCCCCTTGTACAAATGTCCATAAATAACTAAACAGCAAATAAAATAATACAGCAGAAAATCATATAAAAT
>NW_004457640.1:211679-215054 GCF_000313135.1 Acanthamoeba castellanii str. Neff | reverse complement strand
AGGGTCCAGTGCGGCGTCGCGCGCGGTTTGAGCAACGGCCCACGGCGTCGGCCAGCGGTCGGCTGAGCCAGNGGGACCCGTCACCCGCCGCACCGTGCCCAGCCACTCGGCCGACACCCGGCCGGCCAGGTGCTCGGCCAGCGCCTCCACGTGGCGGCCGACCACCTCAACATCGTTACCATCGCAGGCGTCGGTGAAGGAAACGAAGATGGGGAAGGCGTCGACGCGGGCCAACACCAGAACTGGTCGTTGGCTGGCTCCGGCGGAGGTGGTGGTGGAGGGCCAGGTGGCGAGGAAGAGGCACTCGGAGGCGGAGGGGGCGTAGGCGGGGGCGAGGAGCAGGTTGGCGGCCCACGACGAGCGGCGGAGGTGCGGCTCCAACGCCGCCACGAACATCTCCGCCGTGGCGTACCGCACAACCACCACGTCCTCCGCAAGTGCTGCGGCGTTCTTCATCACGATCGACTTCGTGTACTCTTGGGGGCAGCCGCACAAGTTCTAAGGCAGTCGACATTACCGTTCGTTGGCCTACATTATTTGGGACTCGGAGAGAAAACAAGAAGAAAAGTAACGAGAAAAGGCCAAGGAAACAAGTTCGACGAAATGTTGACGGAGGAGCAAGCTGCGGGCAAGGTGGGGCTGCTCGAGCTCTCATACATGGGCCATTTACATCATTACATCATAGGCAAGCAAACACCACCTGAGCAAGACTTTAACACAGAGTACACTGCCCCCCCCCACTCTCCCTCGCTACGCTGGGGTAGGGCACAGGGCAGAAATTGAGGTTTCTTTTTGGTAGATGGCAAGCAAGGAAAGGTGCGATGTGGGTCTCGTGGGACTCGGCGTGATGGGCCAAAACCTGATCCTCAACATGGAGAACAAGGGCTACCGCGTCGCTATCCATAACCGCACCGTAGCGAAGGTTCGTCTACAACACCACTGTCCACGTGTCTGTGCTGACCCAAGCACGGTGTGCGCAGATCGACGAGTTCATCAAGAAGAAGGGCGAGGGCAAGAAGCTCGCTGGTGGACACACCATCGAAGAGTTTTGCCAGCTCCTCTCCACCCCGCGCAGGGTACACTCATCATCTTCTTGTTCTTCTTTATACAGAATTGCAGAGAGTTGAAAAGTGGAAATATAACTCCATTGGCTTGCGCGTGTGTGCTGGGCTCAGATCATCCTGATGGTGCCCGCGGGCAGGGCTGTGGACTCGATGGTGGCTCAGCTCTTGCCCCACCTTCAGGTACCGTCATCACGAGGCTTGTGCGCCTGTTGCTCTTTGGCCATTCCACTTACGCACACACACACACCGTACCACCTTCCACATCAGAACGACGATGTGGTCATCGACGGCGGCAATTCGTTTTACAAGGACACCCAGCGCCGCGCCGAGGAGTTGGCCAAGAAGGGTACCCAACCATTCGCCCCCCCCCCAAACATGTGAATGATTGCGCGCTCATGGCCCACAACCGCACAGGAATCCACTTCGTGGGGGTGGGCATCTCCGGCGGGGAGGAGGGCGCGCTCCACGGCCCCTCCATCATGGTGGGCGGCAAGAAGGACGCCTGGGAACACCTCAAGCCCGTCCTCCAGTCCATCGCCGCCAAGGTACACTTCAATCACGTTAAGAATCACAAGAATGAAGGAATGGATGAAGGAATGTGAGATGGCCGGCCGCAGGTGGACGATGAAACGGGCAAGGACACGACGGCGTCGGGCAAGGGCGTTCCGTGTTGTCAGTGGATGGGCGAGGACGGCGCCGGCCACTTTGTCAAAATGGTGCTTGATCCCTACAAATTTGAACGAATTTGCTTGAATTCCTGGACTTCTTACATCGCAACCGCTGCCTCACAGGTGCACAACGGCATCGAGTACGGCGTGATGCAGCTCATCTGCGAGGTGTACCACCTCATGCGTGCCAACGGTACACGACACATCCGCTCCCACCTGCTGCGTTGTTGCACGCACGCACGCACGCACGCACGCACGCACGCACGCACACGCACACAAGGCGAAACGCGACGACCTGAGCTGTGTGGATCTTTTTCGCAGGGATGACGCATGCGGAGATGCGCGATGTCTTTGACAAGTGGAACGGCGCCGAACTCGACAGTTATCTCATCGACATCAGCACCAAAGGTGCCAACAAGAATAATGTGGTTATCTCTCTCTGTGCCTGTTCTGATGTGAGGTGGTTGGTTGTAGTGCTGGAGAGGAAGGACGACGAGTTCGATCCGCAGCGCGATCTGCTGGACGTGATCCTCGACACCGCCGAGCAGAAGGGCACGGGCCGATGGACCGCCGAGGCCGCATTCGAGCTGGGCGTGCCCACCTACCTCATCAGCCAATCCGTGTTCGCTCGCATCCTCTCTGGCTACAAGGTATGCCCATGCATCAGCGAGCTGTGTGTACTGCGTCGTCGTGTCGTGCGTCGTGTCGTGCGTGTCGTGTCGTATCGTGCGTGTTTCAGCTTATGACATCACCTTTTATCTGTACCACAGGATCTGCGGGTAAAGGCCTCCAAGATACTCACCGGCCCCGAGCCATCAATCCATGTCGACCGAGCCCTGTTTATCGAGCAGCTGCGCCACGCCCTCTACGCCGGCATTGTACCTTGCTCCCCGCCACATGGACACGAAGGGGTGGTTAGTGTTTAACGACATACAACTTCCTGGTCGCAGGTGGTCTCCTACGCTGAGGGCTTCTCGCTCCTGCGCGCGGCGGAGCAGGAGCACAAGTGGGGCATCAACCCGGCCACGGCGGCCGTCACCTGGCGCGGGGGGTGCATCATTCGCTCGCGACTCCTGAGCAACATCCGCGTACGCAGCCATTTCCATTCCTCCTCACATCATCGACTTAACACGCGTGTGTCGTGTGTCGGTCGTGTGGTGTGTGTTGTATGAACAGGCGGCGTTTGAGAAGAACCCGGATCTGGAGAACCTCCTGTTGGACGACTTCTTCAAGGGCGTGATCGACGACTGCCAGCAGAACTGGCGAGAGGTGGTCTCCTTCTCCGTGCGCTGGGGCATCCCCGTGCCAGGGCTGAGCGCCTCGCTGGCCTACTACGACGCCCTACGCACCGAGCGGCTGCCAGCCAACATGCTGCAGGGCCTGCGCGACTACTTCGGCGCCCACACCTACGAGCGCACCGACCAGCCGCGCGGCAAGACCTTCCACACCGAGTGGCAGCAGTCCAAGCCCGACAGCCACCACTCCAAGGCCGCCCACCTCTAGATCTGGAATTCAGAGAATTTTTAATCCTACACGACCGCACACGCACACGCACACGACCGCACGCGCACATGTGACTAAGTGGTGGCGAGGAGGCCGTCGTCGGTGAGGTAGCAGACGGTGACGGGCTGCGGCGCGGGCAC
>NW_004457640.1:207394-208303 GCF_000313135.1 Acanthamoeba castellanii str. Neff | reverse complement strand
TGATGACCGACAAGCTGGGCAAGACGACGCTGGTCGAACGGGACGAGCGCGTGGTGCACGAGGCGCCGATCGTCAAGAAGGACGTGGTAACCGAACACCCGGAGATCATCCACAAGGAGCACCACGTCCAGC
Source organism: Acanthamoeba castellanii str. Neff (assembly GCF_000313135.1). Classification (NCBI taxonomy): domain Eukaryota; phylum Discosea; order Longamoebia; family Acanthamoebidae; genus Acanthamoeba; species Acanthamoeba castellanii. Next base: position 208,171 of record NW_004457640.1, on the reverse strand, counting down.
CCATCATCCACGAGAAGGAGGTCCACGTGAAGCCCATCCACCGCGTTGAGGTCTCCACCGAGCGACCCGTCATCCACAGGGTACGCCGCTCACCGCACACGCTCACGCTCAGGCACACAATATTTATCGAGGTATTTGTGGAATGCTGACGTGTTTGTGTGTTGATATGCAACCCTTTTTTAGGAGAAAGTGGTGGAGGGGCCAGTGGCGGCGGAGAAGGTGGTCAAGTCCCACAAGAACGTCACGGCCGCCATGGTGGGCTCCGGAGCGACCATCGTCGAGGACCGGCCCATCGTGCAGAAGCACGTGGTGACCGAACACCCGGAGATCATCCACAAGGAGCACCACGTCCAGCCCATCATCCACGAGAAGGAGCGCCACATCGAACCCATCCACAAGACTGAGGTCACCACCGAACACCCCGTCCTCCACAAGGTGCCGCACACACCCGCACATGCACATCGCACACGCCACCGCACACACGTAAAATGCTAAACGGCAGCTGCTTGCATTGTGTGATGTGTCAACACAGACGACGGTCGTGGAGGAGCCGGCCGTGGTGGAGAGAGCGCATGTGCATGCCGACAGGCACGAGCGGGTGCATCTGCATCACAAGGAGGAGCCGCACGCGACGGTGGGCCAGAAGTTGAAGGGCACCATGAAGCAGATGGTGGGCGCCATCACGGGCGACGAGACCAAGAAGGAGGAGGGCAGGCTCCTCAAGCAGGGCATCGAGCCCACCACGGCCAACGAGCCCAACCTGGAGACCTTCTAAGC
>NW_004457640.1:201997-207373 GCF_000313135.1 Acanthamoeba castellanii str. Neff | reverse complement strand
AGGATGGCGGCGGTGATGAGCTGCATGGTTGCTTTGGCTGGTAAGCTGCCAGTCTCTCCTCAAATCAATGCCCTGGTTGGGCCTGACTCTTTGTCTCACCCACTGTGTGGTCGTGATGTGTTCTGCTGCCCTCGCCCAGGATCAGAAGAGTTCTGGGTGGTGGAGTTCGTAGCCACGAAGCCTGAGTTCCGTAGGCAAGGCGTCAACAACCTCCTCATGCAGGCCGCCCTTGCCAAAGGTGCGAGTTGTGTTGTGTGTGTTGTGTGTGTTGTGTGTCGTGTGTGATGATGAGGCAATTATTGAAACCAATTCTGGTGAGTAGGTAGGCAGCTGGGTTACACGAAGGCGCAGATCACTGTGCTCAGCGACAACACCGCTGCGATCAAGGCGTATGAGAAGGTGGGCTTCAGCGAGTACAACACCATCACCTCGCCGGCCTTCCTGCAGGCCGCCAACTCTCCAGGCGTGATGAACATGCGCATCATGACCCTTTGATCAGACAGCACACTCCTCAACAGAAACAATTCGCATTATCATGCATCAACAACTTACCCGTTGTAGGGGCGGTAATGAATGAAACGCAGGAGTTGAAGCGTGTGCGATGCGAATGCTTTGGGGTGTGTGCAGCGGAAGATGTCGACAAGTCCTGGGGGTGTAGCTCACATGGTAGAGCGCTCCGTTCGCATCGGAGAGGCAGCGGGATCGATACCCGTCACCTCCAGACATTCCATTTTTCTTGTGGCACGCTGATGCTTCATTCATGTGCTGTTCTTGATGTCCCTTTCAAAGGCATTTACCCCTGGAAGAGCCACACCTTCCATGCTGTAACTCTCTCTGATGAGACCACCACCAACCTGGCAGTTGTACCTGCCAGGTCAACACAAACCCTTGATTGCTTGGCCACTCAGCCTCTCTCCTGTTCCTTGGTGCACCAGTTTTTCTTGTATTGTCTGAAACAGACAAATTCAGCAGAAAATGGCCTGCCAGCCAGAGAAGCACACCATGTCACAGGAAACCTGGTGTTTTTAAAATCTATGACTGATATCAACCAACTCCACAACACCACAGAAAAGTGCCATGTCACTGTAAGTGTCCCACATCAGCCACTTGACAAAAACCTCTTTCTACAGCCACTGCATTTATATTAAGGACTGAAAAGGAGATGGATGTGAGAGTGGCAATGACAAGCTGTGGGAGGTGGCAGGTTGGTGTGCACTGCAAGTGAATAGAGTGCTTCATTGGTGAACACCAACTCACATAGATTTAGCTTGGGGGAGTATGTAGGGAGAAAGATGTAGTGTACTCTGGCATTATGGAGCATCTTGTGCAGGAAGGGTTGGGTGTCTGTGCCAAAATGGATTGATGTGTTGTTGGCAAAGAGGAAGTTGCCTGGCAGGATGCCCAGCTGCCAGTGCTGCACTGATGAAGGACACATATTCCCACTCAGTGTTTGAGTTGGTGTGCATGTTGATGAATGGAATGTCCAGGGTGGAGAGGTCAGTGAGCAGGGTCAGGGAGAAGGAGTCAGAGATTTCAGCTGCCATGCAGAGGAATGGGGCAGTCCCAGCCAGCAAGATTATTCAGTTGCAGTGCAGATGGTGCAACACAAAATGCGCCTCACCAAGGAATTTGAGTCAAAGGGGAGGGAGGCAGGGGATGATGGCAATGAATTGGGCGTAGTAGAGTATTGGCAGGGGTGTACTTTTGAAGTTGTTGGATGCATGGCTTTTGCAGCTCCATCGCCAGCTGCAGAAGATGCACACAACAAAGGAACCTTGCTTGCCCAATTGTGTGGTGTGGGCTTGTAGATTGAACGTTGGGTGCAACTGAATGTTGCACCAGACAAGTGCACAGATGAGGGCCTCACCATCCTCACCAAACTTAAAATTGCAATTGAAATTTAGACCATGGGGAAGAACTCATACTCACTCCCCCCACAACCAAGGATGATGGTTGGGGTCCCACAACTTTGTTCTCCAATATTGTGCAACGCTCCAACTGACCCCAAATGCCTTGCTCACAGCAGCACAACCATGATCTAACACAAATGCACCAACTGCATAGCATTTTTGGCGCCAATGGAATCTACATTTCATAATGTTAGTTTAATTTTACATCAAAGTGGAGAGAATCACATACTGGTGCTCTGTGTGATCCTTGATCTGATGGTTTGTAGCAAGTGGCTGGCGCAGCATGGTGAGGAAAATGATGGGTCCCCATTGTGCACTGATCAGCCAATTTTGCTTCACTGTACATAAAAATATTAGTAGAAAAAAATCATTAGTATAATAAGCATCAGACAGGCACACAAGGCATTAGGACACAAAGCCCACAATGGCCAGGCTGGTGAGCCAGTCAGAGGTTGTGAGCCTTTCCAGCTTCCAGCTCATCATGCAGGCAGCTGGTGTTGATGTCCCAGATCATTTCTTTAAGTACATCACACACTCTGTTGCTGCCTGTAAAGCATCTGTCTTGCCATACACCCAGCTGGTGTGGGCAGGCGCAGGCAACACACTGAGTTGGTGCTCTTGGTGTCACATCCCACAGTTTGAGCCTCGCCTCAGCCCACCTCTGCCACAAGTGCGTCTTTGACAGATGCACCTTCTTCAATACCTGCCTCCATCACACAGACAAATGTACGGAATGCGAAAAATCTCCTCACGCAGAGGCACTGACTGTTTTTCATTTTTTTGGTAGGCAGCGCAAAACAAGCTGGTGCAAAGACAGCCAGGAGACACACCCAACATCCCCATTGTGTTGGTGCAAGGTCTTCACTCCACCTTGCCTGCACCAATTGCATCAATGTCAATTGATGACATGTGCAAGCAGTGCAAAGCACTGCAAGCAGAGATTGTGTACATAGCCCTGTTTGATGTCCCTAGGATGTAGCTCTCCCCATTTGGTATGCCAGAGTGATGATGACAATTATGCATTTTGTTCCCCCCTTTCAATCCTCCTGACAGTTGCCACAGGAGGTTCACCACTTTCACAACACTCCAGTCTGTCCTCAGCATCAACCTCTCCTTCACCAACACCACATTTGGGTTCAACACAGCCCTCACCCCAATACTCCTTCCACCCTCCTTCTCCTCTCACACCCCTCAGTCCCAGCCTCACCACAGAGTATGACACTGATGACTTTCTCATTGATGATTGTACATACTCCCACCTCCCACCTCCTCACACTCCCTTCTCACTGTGATGGTCAGGCATGGAAGACTTGGTGATGAAACAGGAACAGCTGCCCAACACCTCATGTAACACAGCACCTCACACCAGCAACACTCAGGCTACTCTGCTCTGTTGCCTGTCTGTCCAGCCTTTCTTTCCCATGCCCCCAGGCGCCCTCTTCCCTCCCTGCCAGCAACGTCTATGACACCATTGCTGTTGCTGTAGTCACCCTGGCTGGTGTCCCTGTCATGGCCATCCTCATCATCATCATCATTGTTGTCACCATCACTGTCATTGTCATTGCCCTGGCTGGTGTTGTCCCTGTCCAACCCTGAATAAAGGTATGAACATGACCAGAAATTCACCAGCCTCCAGCCTGGTATCCCACAGCAAAGCAAATCAGACAAAATCTTGTCAACCCCTACAAACTGATAACATGGTTCTCCTCTTCTTCCAGTGGTCCAGTTTCTGGTGAATTTGTCTGTTTCAAACAATAGAGCCATTGGGTATGCAAATAAAACTTATGTCTGAAATAAGAGGTAATAAATGACCATGGGAATTTTGTTGTGCTAAAATTGTGTGAGATTTGACATTCTTGATTTATAGGGCAATTTTGAAGATTTGGATCTGCATGTGTGACATTGACATGCCAAACCGCTGCTGATGTGTGATATTGAGGGTCTTGAGATGAAAAAGATTTCATAAAAACTTGAAATGTGCAGAGTTAAAAGTGATTTTATCAGTGTGAGATGGACCTTTGTTGAGGTGGAATTTTATCTTTGGGAATAGTGCTCCAATTCAGCACAAATGTGAAGAATGAAGTTCAGTCCATGCGTGCAACTGCAATGAATATGATGTGAGGTTGACCATGAACTGGATGTGAGAGTGGTATGTTGGAAACTGATTATGGAATTGATGGAGGGAATGAAAGCAAAAGCAAGGTGCTTTTTGGAGTTGTTCAGAGGAGCACTAACACAAAACAAGCTAACTTCAGATTGTCCAGATCATGTACATGTATACAATAAACTTAGTATCAGTAGGTCAAACATGTAGTCATCTGATGGCCCAGTTACTGCATCATATCTCTCATTATGGTGGTATTTTAATCTGCCATTTCTCAACATGCTCCCAATGGTTATTTTTAAATTAAAATCATTTTTGTGTTGTCCAAACCATTTATGTGGGCTTAAACTCACAAACAAAATCACTTTTCAAATGACAGGACCTCTCATTTCAAATGAGTGCTAGTTCCTTCAGCTTGGCTTTCTGGCCACTCCCCTCCACCCAACTCAGATTTGCAGCACATTGTCCCAAGCCTTGGTGGAGCCACTGGCCATCAACCTCAATAAGCCATGAGTTGCTGTGAGGGGAGGTGGGGAATGCAGCACCTGGCTGAATGAATTGGAAAGTGGAAACTTGGGAAAAGTGGAAACACCTGCTGGTGATGACCTGCAGCTTGGAGAGTGAGGTGTATCCCAGAGGCATGTGAAGCATCAGCGTGCCACAAGAAAAAAGGAATGTCTGGAGGTGACGGGTATCGATCCCGCTGCCTCTCCGATGCGAACGGAGCGCTCTACCATGTGAGCTACACCCCCAGGACTTGTCGACATCTTCCGCTGCACACACCCCAAAGCATTCGTATCGCACGCGCTTCAACTCCAACCGAGCAAATGCTCCTGCATTCCCTCCTGCATCCTCTCCCCTTCCCCCCGACCAGGCATCAAGTACTGTTTTTGAAGATATGAGGAGCTGCGACGAACGATCTATCTCATGCACCGCGCTCCTTTGATCTGGGTGCGGAAGTGGGGCGCCACGATGGGGTGCAGCCGACCGTAGTACAGAGCCCAGGGCTCGATGGACGAGCCGTCGGCAAAGTCGCACGAGTTGGAGAGGCCTGCAGACTCCTCCACGGGAAGCACCGACCAGCCGGTAGTCACGCACATTCCTGCACCAATATAACGTGGAGTCGGCATCCTCTACAAGACGAGCTGTAAAACGAACTCCCCAGCTGGGGAGTACCTATCTCTGGCACGTAGAGGGAGCCCAAAGTAGAGGCCTTGCTCTCAACACAGTACTGGGCTGCGGGATTGCCCCACCTGATTGACACCACTCGTAAGAAGCAATGTGTGGGCGAGTTGAACGAAAGGGTATGTTGTACTGTTTGCGGTCCCACTTGAAGTTGGGGATCGGGTAGAAGTAGGCCAT
>NW_004457640.1:198032-201926 GCF_000313135.1 Acanthamoeba castellanii str. Neff | reverse complement strand
GTGAGTGAAGAGCTAATGGTGCGCGGCACCGGCACGCACAGCGCGAGTACCTGACGTGTGCAGAATGTAGAGGTCGTTCAGGAGTCGGCCCTGCTGGTCCTTGCCGCCGAAAATGTACACTTTCGTCCCCACCACGGCGGCTGCGTGCCCCGTCCTCCTTGCCGGGCAGTCGCCCTTCATCCGCAGCTCGCGCCACAATGTCGTGCCTGCACAGAGCAAAAAACATCACTCAACGTTGTGAGCCCAGATCTCCCAATGACGCACAGAACACGCACACGCAGCACACGCAGCACACGCACACGCAACACACGAACCGGTCTCGAATAGGAAGAGATCGTTGGTGCAGATGGTGGGGGACAAGGCGCCGCCGAACATGTAGAGCCGATTGCCGACGGGCGAGAGCGTGTGGCCCCACCGCGGCGCCGGGGCCGACGCCGAACAGTCCAGCCGCGACACCTCACCACTTCCTGTTCACCGCGGCGAATCACATAAAACATAGTATACATAGCATGCACACAGATCAGAAGTCCATTTATCGTACAGCAGCACAGAAAAGTGATGAAAACGGTTAGATGGACCAACGAAGTGAACGAACCTGTGTCGAGAACGTGGGTGGAGTTGGTGGGCAGGCTCGTGTGCGGGTCGACGCCACCGAAGGCGAAGACGTAGGACCCCACGCTCGCCACGCACCCCGACCACCAGGTCGGGTGGGCCGCACGCTGCACGCTCGCAGTGCCGTGCACATACATACCCGCCCACTCCCCACACCCTGCGACCGGGCACCTTCGGCATTAGCCAACCACATTTCAAGATAAAAAATAAAATACAATAAATCGGGGGGGGCGTGCCCACGTCAAAGACGGAGACGCAGATATTAGTCTTGCGGCGGGTGCCGGCCAGGAGGAGCATGCGGCCAGGTCCGGTCAGGACCAGGCTGAGCCCACCCGTGCCCTCCATTTGTTATATGTTGCGTTTCTTTGGCTGAATAAATAATACAGTTTATTCCTGGTTCTGTGGTAGCTGCAATTTGATAAAACCGTTACTAAATGGTTTGTTGGTTTTAGCACCAAATAAAACCGAAAAACTCTTCTGCTGTCTTGCCAAAACTTGTTTTCTGTTTTAGCAGTGCGCATGGCCCGTTTCCTCTTTGTTCTCGTCATCTTTTTGCTTCTTGGGGCAGCAAGCACGGGCCTCCACTCGCGCAAGAACAAGAAGGGAGGGCGCTACCACCCAGGGCAACGAGATGAAGGGGTGTGGCAAGAGGTGTGCCTGCGCACCCAAGCAGGCCAGGCCATAGTGCTGGTAGCAACAGAAATGCGCCTCTGGCCAAGCACAGTGTGGCGGATTACAGAACGAGCAGCACACCAAGACCTGTCAGCGCACCCACGGGGCAACGCCGCAGCATCTGTGCAGGCAAGAAAGCAAATGAAGGTACAAATCAAATCACATCAAAACCAAATCACATTAAGCTCACATAATTAGCTTCACCTCCTCTATGCCCTATGGGCAGAGGACCACAACAGAGAGATCACAAGCTACATTGCAGAGTGTCAGCAAGTGTTTGGGACTGGCTCACCAAGTCACATCTCACATCTACTTCACCACAATCTCAACCTCCACATCCAGCACTCAATCTATGAACATCCAAACAAGTGGGCAAGAGAGGGGGCATTCAAGTACTACAGCCACTTCCTTCAATGGGTGGAAAGCCTCTCCCTGGAGGAGCAGCTCCACCTCAAGTTCTTCAACAAAGTGCAGGTTGACCACTCTTGCCTTGGGTGGCATGACAAGCAAGCCAGCCCACTCACACATGGGACAGCCTTCCATCATCAAATGCACAATGGCAAGACCTACACTGTCAATCTGATGGTGTGCCTCAATCAGAGCCCATTCTTCTTCTACAACATCATCCACAGAGCCTCAAATGGCATCCATTTCACTGAATTCATCCTCAACATTGCCACTCCAACACTCATGCATGACAACATCTTCATCTTCAACAATGTCCAATTCCATGTCAAAGGCACCCCCTCTCTCCTCATCCAAGCATTCCTCAACATCTTAGGCGTTCAGCTGTACTCCCTCCCCCCTTACTCTCCAGAGCTCAATCCAACTGAGCTCATGTTCTCCTTCCTCAAGCAGTGTCTAGAGTACAAGCACAACTTCCAAGATCCAATTCATGCAGCAATTAGCAACTGCCTCAACCAACTGAAGCCCCACCACATCAACAACTTCTATGCACATTGCAATTATTTGTAGGCAATAAAGATTTAATTAATTAATCAATGGTGTCAAGATTGGGTGAAGAGGGCAGTGAGACCACAGGTGATGTTGCTGGGGGAGTAGAAATGTCGTTGAGGTGCCTTGCTTCCTCTGCTACTTCCTCAATGTTGATTTTGACAGTTGGCTCCTCTGGATGGGCATCAAGCCATGCCTTGAGCTTCACTGGGTCCTTCTTAAGCTCTCTTCTGAGCTCCTTCATAGCCTCCCACTTGCCCTCCAAGGCACAGTAGTCCACCATTACACAGCATGAGGCTTCAGCAGCAATGCTTGGCGCTGGCTGCACCATCCATTGAGGTTTGCTTGTGAGGAATTGAATTTTCTCACAAATCACATTGTCAAACCACTCCCTTGTCTTCAGCACCTCTGGCACCTTGAGCAGCGTCCAAGCCTTCTTCTTCTTCACACTTTCCTTCTCCTTCATCTTCTTCTTCTCTTCCTCTTTCTGCTCCCTCACTCTCTTCTTTGATTCCTTCACAGCCTCCTTCAGCTCCAGATGCCCCTTTTCATGCTGCGTTGGGCAGGAGTTGAAGGAGGTGCAGCGCGCCTCCTCAGAGCACATGCTGCGGCATATCTTCCTCCATTGATGGCAGCAGCTGCAGCGTTGTGCCCAATTGCGCGTTTTTTCTTCTGCGGCTCGCCAGCAGGCAAATTGGACGCCAACGAATTCAGATTTGTTGGTGCTGACAATGACAAGGAAGTGCAAGGAGGGCTGGCTTGTTCTGCAATCGCCAGGTTGAGACGCCGCCTGGAGCCAAGGTTGAGGCCAATCTCAGTTGCATCCCTGCATTTGTGCCAAAGTTAATAAAAAAATCAGATCTAGATTTGACGTTTCTTTAATTTGATGGGCAAGTACTCATTCGAGATTGAGAGGATGGATTGGAGGGTTAAAAATCCAGCGGACACAAGTGCATGCTCAAGATCGCCTAAATGGTGGTCCATGAGCCAGCTCATGGCGTCATCGCTGATGGTTGTCGTCATCGTTTTACAGGCGCTCAAAATGAAAAAAACGGTTTTAGAAAAAATAAAACAGTACTGGCCGTTTTTGCTGTCTTTTTCTCCGTTTGCAGCTACCACAGAACCAGGAATATGTTCTTTTCTTTTTGCTATTAGTTTTACTACAAACAGAACAATGGCCGCCCCGCCTCCGCCCCCACCCACCGCTGGCGCTCGCCTCAGCGCGCCCAAGCCCGCTTCTGTTCCCGCCAAGTACTCTTCTTCCCTCCTAACCCCTGGTATTCATATTAGCCTTGACTGTGCCCCCCCCAAACCTGCAGGAAGACGTGGGCCGAGCTGTTCCCCTACCACTGCGCCGGTGCGCACCGGCGATGCTTACAAACTCCCAAAAGGGGGTTTCTGGTTTCTGGCCCACACTGACAGAGCTCTTCACCCTCCCAACACCAAACAAACAGCCCAATTGGGGGACGTGGCTGGGCTCACGCAGCAGATCGATGCCATGCCGGCCAGCACCCGCACCGCCCAGCTCAGCGCCAGGGACGAGGACGGATGGTGCGCCCCTACTCCCCTTTGGCGCCCAACGTTGCTCACACATTCGTGACTCACGAACGCCACACACACACACACACACACGATGTGTAGGACGGCGCTGCACTA
>NW_004457640.1:196547-197977 GCF_000313135.1 Acanthamoeba castellanii str. Neff | reverse complement strand
AGAAGCAATGACATTGCAGCGTGTTGGGTTTCGAGTGACCTGATAGAAATATATTTCTTTATCTCAATAAAAAACAGATATGTATTGTTTCCAAAATTTGAGAGACTTGGACCACCTGAGCCCGCAGGGCACAAGCCTACGCCCACTTCCACTGTCACTCTCAAGCACCACCTCATAGTAGAACTCTTCCCTCATGTCCATCAAGATCTCAGGAAGGGCATGCACAAGGCAGTCACCATTGTTGCCATAGTACTGGATGGACAGGTGGTCCAGGCTGACAAATACAACCACATGGCCACAGTCCTTGCTCCAGGCCATCTTGTTTTGGCGAAGGTGCCAGTTGCCAGCCAGGGTGGTCTTGATGCGCTCATTGGCCAAGAGGAGGAAGAGATTGCATGCCACCCACACCACACACTTCTTGTGCACACAGAGCTTGCTCACAACAACTGCCTCCAACACCAGGTTAGCCATGGAGCTAGAAGACAATGACAAAGAAAGGTCCTGACAAAGAGCAACATCATGGGCAGACAGCTTGTGCAGGACAGCATGGAAGTCATAGTTGCTGAAGAGGGTATTGTCAAACATGCAGTAATTGAGGGCAAGAGCACTTAGAACAAGCATGTGGAACTTGAGCTGCTCAGCCTCCCAGGAGACATTGGTGCCCTCCTCCTGCCTGGCCATGCTTCACAGGAGGAACCAGAACAGTACAGTGAAGCTCTGCTGCACAGCAGATTGATGAGTGCAAGCAGCCTTCAAGTCTGTCCATGTAGTGAGTGCCCATTTGCCTGCAAGAAACAAGGCCCACAAGGACCACTGGTGAGTCATCCATTTGTTGTTTGTTGATTGTGGCAAGTGTACCTTAGTGAGCAGCCAAGGTGCTTGATCTCTTGCTTAGCTGAGGGCAGAGAGCAGTGGTCCAGAAGGTTGTTCCAAGAACTTGTGGTCATTTGAAATGAGAGGTCACAAATGACCATGGAATTTTTGTTGTGCTAAAATTGTGTGAGATTTGACATTTTTGATTTATAGGGCAGTTTTGAAGATTTGGATCTGCATGTGTGATTTTGACATGCTAGACTGCTGCATATAAGTGATATTGAGAGACTTGAGATGAAAATGATTTCGTAAAAACTTGGAATTTGTGGAGTTAAAAGTGATTTTAGCAGTGTGAAATGGAGTGGAATTTTAACTTCAGGAATAGTGCTCCAATTTCCAGATCAGACTGGAGCACAGGTCTCATCTGGTTGTTGAGATCCAGTGAAACATCTGCACACATGAGGGAAGGGGAGACAGAGGTGGGTGGGTCAGCAGTCAAGTGGTAGGACCCATCCATTGCTTCATCCAGCCAGTCAAGGAAGATGGGTGGTTCAACTGACCACACCAAGCCACACAGCTCCTTTCTCACCAGCAATTGCCACAATGGCTCCATCATC
>NW_004457640.1:193821-196390 GCF_000313135.1 Acanthamoeba castellanii str. Neff | reverse complement strand
GGCAGATTAAAATACCATCAAAATGAGAGATATGATGCTGTAACTGGGCCATCAGTCAAGGTCTGGAATGACCAATTTCTATCATGTACATGTTTTGGTACACTTACTTTATCGCCTACGCGTACGTGATGACTACGCACATTTTGTTCGGTACTTTCCTGAACGGTTGGCACACAGAACCATAAAAGGAAAAATCACAGCTGCTGGGATTTAACTGGACAAAAAGTCAATTTTTATTCTTTACACAAGCAATTCCGAGGGGCTGTTTGTCACATCTCAGTGTGGAGAGTGCCCTTCATCTCTTCCTTCTTGGCCTCCTGAGGAGGTGGCTGCTCACTATGAGGGTGGCCTGGAGCTGCTCTTTGTCATTCACTTGATATTAAATTGTTGCAGCATTCATCTTCACATGATCTGTGGGGCAAGGAGGAGATAACTTAGCAAACATTCTATCATGTACATGTAAATGGGCTTTGAAAATAGCATGTATGCAATGGGGCAGTTACCTTCAGGAGCTTCAACAGTTCCTTGTTGTTGGCCATGGCTGATGGCAGGGTGACTTGCACCTATGCATACACAACAACAAAAACTGTAAAACCAGACACATACTTTATCACATACACATACACAATGACTACATGTTTGACCTACCAATACTTAGTTTATCATGTACACATACATGATCTGGAAAATCTGAACTTTTGCTTTGTGTAAGTGCTCCTCTGAACACCCTCAAACTGCACCTTGCTTTTGCTTTCATACCCTCCATCAATTCCATAATCAGTGGCCAACATGCTGCCCTCACATCCAGTTCATGTGCAACCTCACACCATATTCAGTCAGTTGCACACATGCACTGAACTTCATTCTTCACATTTGCGCTGAATTGGAGCACTATTCCTGAAGTTAAAATTCCACTCCATTCCACACTGATAAAATCACATTTAACTCCACAAATTCCAAGTTTTTATGAAATCATTTTCATCTCAAGTCTCTCAATATCACTTATATGCAGCAGTCTAGCATGTCAAAATCACATGTGCAGATCCAAATCTTCCAAACTGCCCTATAAATTTGAATGTACACAGAGAAGAGAAGTTTTATTTACAGGTGTCTAAATATTTCTTGAAGGGTGGGTGGGGGAACTCCAGTGTTGGCGTTAAAGTCAAAGCCACAAGCTAAAACAGACCCCATTGGAACAGTGCTTTCTGAGCCATGGTCAGTCCAGTGTCCATTAGTGAAGTTCCACCAGTGGACATGGAGCCTCTTACAGAGAACACTGATGATCTTGGGGTGTAGTCTGTGTGTGGACAACCTTGACCCTGGTTTGGAGATGGAACAATGGACCATCAAGGAGAGGATTAGTGATGGGGTGAGCTGTGAGTCCATCAAAAATCAAGTTATTGCAGGTGGGTTGGGAGCTTGAAACAAGAGCCTCATGTGCTTCAAAGATATCAGCCCACTCACTAAGCTCAGACTCAAGGAACAGTGGAGCATGGCAGTTGTCAGCCAACTCAGTAAGCACTTCAGGCGGAAATTGCTGAGGAGGGATAGTGAAAGGTGCTCCTGATATGGTTTGTGTAAGTTGTGATATCTTTTGGTAGGGTGTGTGCAACTTAGTGAGGAGGAAGGGGAGCAAACCAGTTGGAATGGATGTGAGAAGCTGGTAGCTCAGAGTAGGCTCCTTGGGTGTGGTAGGCTTTGTCCTGGATCACTGGTTTGCCTGAAGCATCACAGAAAAAATGGAAAACATGGGGGGTGGAGTGACCAGTCAGGCCATGCATGTGATTTCCAAGCCAGCTCTTCCAGTCCCAAACAGTTTCAAGGGTATGCAGGGAAGGAGCTGGGCTGGTGGATTGGTAAGCCTGCTCAAGAAAACCTGAAAGTTGACTGAAATTTGAAGATGAAGTTAGGAAGGTGAACAAAAAGGGACAATCATTAATGCTGACAGAAAAAACCAATGCACATCAGGTAATGAGTCAACAAATAAAAAACCCAATGCACATTGGGGAAACAATCAACACAAAAAAAGAGTGATGACCATTACCTTGGGGTGTGAATGGAAGAGGTATGGAACTTTGTCCAAGCAGTGGAGAAGAGCTGGTTGATGTCTTCATGTGTATGCCCAACCAACAGAAAGCTCAGGTAGACCTCTTGGAACATATCCAGGCTGAGGAAGGCAAGCATGAAGACATTCTTGTTCTCAGCAGCACAATTGGCACCTTTTGGAAAGCATTCAAACACACTGGAGAACCATTGAGTCACAACTTGAAGTGGCACTCAGGTAGTGTTGAGACACAGCTGGCTGACATGATGTTGATGATGTAGGTGGTGCAATTGTGGTGGCGAACGACTGTATGACACTGGAGAGGTATTTAAACATTTGGTGTGATATCTCCAATTCCCAACAGCCACATAATGGATAGGAAAAGGAGGTAGAGGAGGAGGAAGAGTAGGAGAAGGAGCTGGAGGAGGAGGAGGAGGAGAAGCAGGGGGAGGAGCAAAAGGAGGAGGAGAAGGGGGTGGAGCTGGAGGAGGAGATAGTGGAGGAGGAGAAAGGAGAGAAGGAGAG
>NW_004457640.1:193065-193676 GCF_000313135.1 Acanthamoeba castellanii str. Neff | reverse complement strand
CTCTCTTCCTCTTCTTCTTCATCTTCCTCTTCCGCTTTCTTCTTTCCCTTCTTATCATCGACTTTCGATTTCTTCACCTCATCATTGGCCTCTTGCACCTCTGCATCTCCGGCATCCTCGGCCTTCCTCTTCTTATCAGTCGAAGATGGCTCAGCAGATCCAGAATCGCGGCATCATCTCCCGCCGCGGGGGCGGTGGCGTAGACCTGCGGCTGCTGGCCGTAGCCGTAGTAAGCGTAGTACTGCTGGTAGTACTGTTGTTGCTGCTGCAGCTGCTGCTCGGCAGTGAGAATGGAAGGGGGCGTGTAGAGGTGGTTGCAGTAGCGGCCGCACTGTAATCGACCGGGTATGACTGCTCCTGCGCCTTCTTCTCCTCGCCCACCTTATCCTTCTCCTGGTAGTAATTTACCAGCGAGCGCAGATCCATCTTCTTAGATTGCAATCGACAAATCAACTCTTTGGAACGGCCGACTCGTCACAAAAGAAAAAGCAGAAATATTCACAAGAGAATAAAGGGAAACGTTTCTTTACATTTCTTTCTAGGGCAACGAAACGGCCTCCTCGTCTTCATCATCTTCCTCTTCCTCGCTATCATCCTCATCTTCGAGCATC
>NW_004457640.1:184206-192959 GCF_000313135.1 Acanthamoeba castellanii str. Neff | reverse complement strand
GAGGAGGAGCTGGAGGAGGAGGAGCACCAAGCACTGCCAAGGAAGTCTAAGCTGGTAGAGGAAGAGCACAAGGAGAGGAAATGTGCACACCCAGTGGTGATTGATGTGGACAAGGAGATGGAGGTGGAGGAGATCAAGACCAAGCCTCACAAGCAGCTGGTGGTGCGCCAGTACTCTGAAGGCAACACTGAAGAGCAATGCAAGGAGGCCGCCAGACTACTTGCCCTGCCTGAACAGTGCAGGTGGTTAGCAAGGGTCAGGTGTTCATCTCCCTTGACAACCTCAACTCTGGTGCCTTCAGGGAATTGAGTGCCAATGACATGATCACTGTGCTTCACCATTATAAGTGCTATCAACACCAAGCCCCTTCCAAGAGTATGTCCTTTCTTTTTAGTAATTGTTATTCACCCCACAAGTCTAACTACTTCCCTCTTGCCAGACAACTTCTGGTCACTAATCACCAACCACTGGAGCATGATCAAAAGGCAGATGGAGGCCTTTTGTCAGGCTGTTCATGCAGCCATGGAGGCTGACTGCTGCTGTGAAGATCCTGAGGAGCTTCACCACATCTGGGACTGGATCTGCGTTGTGGAATACAGTGCACTGTGTGGTAAAAACATCAAGATCAAGCAGCCCTGCAGCATCACCTCTGAAGTTGTCTACATGTTCTGCAAGCACCTGTTCCAGTTGAAACTTCTCAGCAATGAGGCAGAGGAGACGTCTCCTCACCAGTTAGTCAGCCCACAGTACCCACTGCCACTGAAGCTTCTGGCACCACTCCAACCACCCCAACCAGTACATTTTCATTTTGCTGGTAAAGTTCCAAGCTCACCACATGCTTGTTCTTTACAGCTACCAAGAAACATGGCAAGGGTAAGGCTGAAGAGGAAAAGTCGCCATCTACCATCAAGCACAAGGCAGAGCTTGCTCTCCAGAGATTCTACATCTCCTCATCTCCCTCCAACATTGCCAACACCATCACCTCACTCAAGTCACACTCCACCCTCCAGGTCTTCTGCCTACTCCAGCTCCATGCCCACCTCTGAACCTCTTGTCAGTGGCTTTGATGTTCTCATCTTCAGCCACAAGAGGGTTAACATGTCTGCCATCTGGCATCCTCTGGCCAGTGACACCATCCCTGAACCCTTCTGCTATCTGCACCACATCCCCATCCCACACCCAATGTGTGAGGTTGTCTGCTCTGCTCCTGCTTTCCTCACTGCTCAATCATTGGACCGCACCCTGCTTCACATTGGCCTCTACAGCTTCCTCATCCAGAGCTTAGAGCTTCCCAATCCTTCTCCCCACCCCATCACATCACCCACCACTCCCTACCACATTCTCTATGAGGCAAATCCCACCTACTACCTCTCCTTCTGTGCTACCCTTTACTCCAGCTTTGTCTGCCTCTCCTCTACCCCCATAGCAGAGGGCAACATCTCCTCTCTCACCAACTGGCTCCTCACCTTCCACTCTAAATTCCTGGAGGAGTCAGATCTCACAGCCATCACTTCCTTCCTACAACTAACTTCACATCCTGCCCTTGGCCCTCTCACACCCAAGACCAGCTCCTCCTCCTCTTCTGGTCCATGGAAAGTGTGGAAGTCCATTGGCTAATGTTGCCCTCCACTCTGTTCTGTTCCTCATTTCAACAAAATACATTAGCCCTTTTTTACACTTATGCCTTGAAATTCTTCATTGCCCCCACCTGCTTTTACCATGACCTACACCATTTTTCCCTGTTTTGCCACTCTCTGTACATAATTTGCCAAAACCACTCACACACCATGTTCACAAAAGTACTGCTTTCGCTGCACATACACATATATCACTTGTACAGATTTTACTTAACAAAAGGTGCCACTGGCACCTTTTTCTGGACACAGTGTTGTGGAATGACATTATGCTGTTGGCCACCACCACCAAATCCTGGTTGCTTAAAGGGGGAAGTTGTGGCTTCTGTCATTGGAGCCTGGAGAAGTTGGACGCTCCATGGTACTTGGGTGAATGGATTCTAGACCATGCCAATGGATGGACAGAAGAGTCAATCCCCACCTGGCCTCTCAACCCACACCCAATGTTGTGACCAAGACATTGCCATCACCATCATCATCACGCCATTGACATCAGCAGTGGTGGCAATGGCCAAGCACCAAGGGACCACAATGGCCAACTTGTTGTCATTGTCATTGTAAGTGGGCCTAGTGGTGGCAGACAATGGATACAATGTTTGCTGCCAACCAACCAACCAACTTGGTCACAACACAAGGCCACCCTAACTTCCTCCTTGCCATCATCAACAGCCCAATGGTCTCAGCACTGGTGGTGGTAGCCAAATGAGGATGATGACAATGATGATGACATCATGTCTCAAGGCCCTGCCCTCCATCCCTAGCCCTAAGCAGCCATGCAGCCCACATTGCAGCCACACCATGACATGACCCAAAGCCCTCCTCCCTCCGCCAAAAGTTCTTGTCAATAAAGTCATTGTCAACTGGTCTCAATGACAACAAATGATGATGTTGATGAAGGCCACAAGACTTTGGATGATGGAGAAGGATACCAGGAGACTGGGGTGGAGTGGTCTATGATCTCAAGACCACCATCCACCCAACCATCTGCACTGTGGCCTCCAAGAACCAGAACCAATCCATCCATTGGTCCGTCTGTGCTGTTGGCCACTGAATATTGGTTGTTGTTGTTGTTGTAGTTGTTGTTGCTGGAGACTTGTTGGGGGGGACAGATCTGGCTTGAGACAGTAGAGTATGGATGGATGGAAGACTCCACATAAGCAGGAACCAGTCTCATCTCTTGGTTCCCCATCCCATCCCACCCATCCAATATCATGACCAAGATGTTGTTGTTGTCAATATCAGCACTGGCAACAACATGGTGGGTGCACCATGGCCCAAAGTTGTTGCTGTTGTTGTCACCTTTAGATACATGGTCTTGTCAATGATGATGACAGTGATGGCCACAATGGTGGCCAAGAGATGATGACAACAACATGTTGGGTCCCAAGACCAGCCAAGCAACCAGCCAATGTGGCCCAAAGCCTCAAAAGTCCTTGCTGACAAATGGTCTCTTGACAATGACCCCAACAAGACTTTCAGGTGGGGGGGAACATCAAGACACCAGGGCAGTCCAAAGTCCCAAGACCAGCCAAGCAACCATCCATCCATACTGTAGCCCACCCAAGAAGTTGGCCTGCCCCAAAACCTGTCCCAGATTCAGAATCTGTCTGCACTGTCAGTTGGCCACCACCACCACCACCACATCTTGGGTGTTGATGTTGTTGTCATTGGAGAGTTGTTGAGGGCTTCAGGAGTGCCACTCCAGCAGCCCCATTATGAAACTCTCCACTTGTGTGTGCCATGGTAAGAAACATCAGCACAGGAACAAACGTCATACCTCTGGCCTGTACCTGTGCCTCACATTGTGTTGGCCTTACCTTTGGCTCTGACCGTCTTGGTGTTGCGTTTTTGTGTACCCTATTTTACTTTTGCATGTTCCATTTCTTCTCCCTTCTCTCCTCTGAGGAGTTTCCGCCCCTTGGCTCTGTTGCGCAACGAAAAACAACTCTTTATTGACGAGGAGACCACAAGTGCTAGTCAGAGTCGGTGGCACAAAGCAGCCAGATGCGCCTGGTGCTCTTGTTGATGCCAATCCACGTGTTGTCCCACACGACGCCGCCAAACCACGGACTCCAGGCGGCACTCGTGCGGAACACAAGTTGATCCTCGGGGTGATCGCCAAGGAGCACCTGGCAGGCCTGCTGGCTGACTGCCTTGGCATCGCCGCCTTGATACCTCTTGTAGGCCCCACCCTGCTGCAACACGCTTGCAAACTTGTCTGCTAGCTCGGTGGCGTTGAGCGCCTCCCAGCGCAGGGTGCGTGAGCCAGTTTTCGGGGCACCTAACTCGGGCAGAGCCTCACGCACAGCAGGAGAGGCGAGCAGGTGTGCGAAGAAGTGGATTTCGTTCTCCCGATTGCAAACCAGGAACCAGTCCAGGCGCGGCTCAGTGGCCATCGAGAACCTGGCGAACTGTACTGACCCGATGCCGTAGTAGATGGAGGAGAACCTGTCCAGCAGTGCGTCAGGGGTGTTGCTTGCCGGCAGCGCAGTGAATACTGGCTGGTCCCACAGCCCGTCGACCGATGGAGGCTTGGCGTAGAGCTCTCGAGCTGCGTCCATGTTGTGGTTTGCTCTTGTCTTGTTTCTCTCAGCGCCGCATTCCATTCTCCAGCGCCCCGCAATAGAAATTACCTGAATATATGGGTTATTTGGGTTAAAACAACTTCGGAGTTGTTGTGATAGGCCTCCTTTTTTTATAAAAGGATGCATTTCGGAATATTTTCTCAAAAATAAGAAAAATAAGAATCTACTTAAAAATTGAACCAGTGGAACCACACCAACACAATCACAACAATGCAAGCCTTGAAGTTGACACCCATCACCGCTCCAGGCCAGTTGCACATGCAGCAACCCAGTGGCACTGTGACCCCTGAGCTTGAGATGACCAACTCTGAGTTGACCAACTTGTCAATGACATGTGTGAAGTCATGCAATGGTTCTGAGATACGTGAGGTAAGGTGAAGGTGGCTGCCCACGATCAATGCCAGCTGTCTTCCCTCTCTTGTCCTGAAAGCAGCTGTGAAACTGTTGCCATTGAGTCCTCAGCTGTGCCTGACACCCTCTTGAGCCTTCTCTTGGCCAAGGACACCAGTTCATTGGAGAAGGTCTGTCAGGTAGTAAGGCAAGTGCCTCTCAGTATGCCTGTGGCTAAAGTCAGTGGCAACACTGTGCACATGGGCTGGTGGGGCAGCACCTCCCCACTGCAAGGCGCTGTGAGTACAGCATCCTACAGGCCAAGATGGCCATCACAATGGACCTACCCTGGTGGATTGAAGGGAAGCACTGGCAAGTACAAGGCCAAGCAACGACCTTTGCCACTAGAACCACATATAGAATCACCAAGGCCATTCAACATTACCTTGGCCTTCATCTCATGGCATAGCACAAAGTCTTCCTAGAGTTTGCTCAATACATGGCTTCATCATCTTGCAAGCAAGGGGTGGATCTCCACAACATTGTCACCATAAACAGCAACACAATCAACACACTCATACACAGAGTGCTCAGCCAGAGCACTTGCAAGGACCAACTCAGCATGGCTCACCTACCTCCAATGGTACCTACCAGACAATGCCATCCCTTGGTGCATATCCTGCCACATTCTGGCCAAGATCATTTGCACCTGGCCTGTGCCACTCCCATCCTCATTGACTGGGCCAAACACCTGTGCCAGTTCAGCCTTGTGGATTCCACCATGTCCAAACCATCCAAAAGATCCACATGGTTGTACTTCTACTCTCACATCTACAACATATGCATGCCTCCCAGAGAAGCCACTCTGGCTCCCAACTTGCAATGCACTGGGCCATGGCTCACACTGACATGCTGCTGCGCCTTGGGCAGAGGCCCAGCAGCTGAGGTCCTCAGTGACAACTTGTGGGAAAGCATCCTGCACTGTCCTCACCTTTGGCTTGATGTTCAGCCTCCATGTGATTCTTAACCCTAAGCCCATCCAGCCATGGATGGTGGTGAGGTGGCCAAAGGGTGTTTGGGGATGCCTTGTTGACGTCCTCACCCTCAACCCTCAACCTGTCCAGCCATGGCCAGTGGAGAGGTGGCCAAAGGCCAAAGGTATTGCAATGGCCTGCCAATGTCTTGACCTAGACCCTGAAACACCAACCCATCCAGTCATGGCTGGTGGAGAGGCAGCCAAAGGATTTCAGGTGGCCAGAGTGTAGTGATGGCCTGCCAACATCTTGACCCTGAAAACCCTAGAACCCTCCAACCTGTCCAACCATGGTTTTTGTTGGCAAGGAGGAGTATTGTGAGTATGCCATCCTTGCTGTGGACCCCAACTGGGTGCAGATCAACAGCAGTCTTGACATGGCCTCATCTGGACCAATGTCAACACCATTGCCTACCAGACCATCTCCAACTACTCAACTTTGTGCAGCCTGTGCTTTGATGGCTTTGTCAACCACCAGGTGCTTGCCTTTCAACCCAACACCTCCCTTGTGTACCTTGACTACTCACACCAGGACCCACTTGTCATGCACTACTTCCAGGCCACCCAGGGCTCACTGTCACCAACTGAGATCTGTGCCATCATCAACGCCTCCTGCACTGGACCCAACCAAGCCTACACCAACTACCAGCACTGCATCTCCTACCTGACCGCCATGCAGGCCTGCCCTGACACCTGCCCCTCTGGCTACCTCACCAACCACACCAGCTGCTACACCTTCCACACCCAGGCTGCCACCATCCTGCCCAACATCCACTGCATGCACATCATGCCTGGCCCTGACACCCCCAAGTGCTGCAATTTCTGCATCAAAACCAGACCCTGCAGCTCCTGCCACCCCAACACCATCTGCACCTTTGCCACACCCTTTGGACAGACCCTTCCTGAATATGCCTGCCAATGCAAGGAGGGCTACACCAGCAACAGCACCATATCATACCAGCCCAATACCTGCCTGCCAGCCCCCATCACCACCAACACCACCACACTGATCGACCCCAAGTACCAGTGTCCCTCCCCACAGCCAATTACAAGGATGGCCTCTGTGCCAATGCCTACCCTCTTGTGGCTTCACCTGGAACACCACCACTGCCACCATTGACACCAACTCAGCCTGTCAGTGCCACCCCAACAACAAAGACCCTCTTTTGGCACCAGGGCCAACCCAAGTGCATCCCCATGGGGCACTGTCGCCATGCCTGGCAGTGCCCTCAAGCTGCCACCCAATACTCCTCCATCTCCTGCCAATCCTACAGCTCCAACCCTGCCATTCCCTACAGCTCCTGTCTCTGCAACCGTGGCTACACCAACCCAGGCTTCGCTCATCCCTGCCTGTGTCCCTCGCCCCATTGCAAAGCCTGGAACCCCACCACACAGCAGACCATCTGTGTTCAGCCCTACAAATGTACCACCACCTCACCATGCCCATCCACCAAAACATGCCCATTTGTTGGTGACAACAGCATTGGCTCCTGCCCCATGGCCTGAACCACAACCGCAGATACCTGATGCATCTCTTTGCCCCATTAAGTTGCACCTTTGCCCGTGATCCTCAAGAGTGGTTTTGAAGTTATTTTCCATAATGTCATAGCCAGCGTCATGCATGAAAACACTTGCCTCTCTGGGTTTACTGACGGGGCCATCGGCCTTGTTAGCCAGCACTGGCGGCGGTATTGGCTTATGGCCTCAATCAGATTGCTGACACAAGCAGCTTGCTCGTCAAGCCACTTTGTGATCTCGGCGGTCAGGTCTATGGCAAGCAGCTGATTGGCCATGTCCTCCACATTGGGATACTTATGACCATCAACAATGGGCTCACGATTGGCCCCTTCACGCATGCCACTGTCATTGAGGTACCATATGTCATCCCCTCCCACATCAAGTGTGCTCCCCTGCTGCGTGCGTGGACGCAGACACCTTTGTGGAGTGGGTGCAAGAAGAGAGCTCTATGTGTCGATTCGCCCACCACCGGAGACGACCACAAAGCAATCTGCGAGGAGCCCACTGTCTGCCTCGAGGGTGTTCTCGTCTACTTTGTGCCGCTTGACCCCACCGAAGGTTCCGTCAAGAACAGCAACAGTGGCGATGTAAAGGCAGGATCGAAGGACTGTCTTTGAAAGTCAGTTGGCCCGTTCCTGCTAGAGGGAATGACCAAGGCCATCCTGACGTGCAAGTGTTCCACCATCCTCGCTGTGACGCTGTCGCGTGCTGCGGATGCTTCAGCCAAGCACACGCTAGGAGAGGGTACAGCCAGCCTTGGGAGCGTAATCTTGGTCGGCCAGCACTTCCAACGCTTCGCCGTCCTCCAACAGATCGCTCAGCCGTTGCTCGTCCCGCACGGTCCCTCCCTTGCACTTGATTTCCGTAATCGTCGGGGTCAAGGACAGCTTCACCAGCTTCGGGCCAGGAGCTCGGTTCACGTTCTTGGCCGCACGTTTGTCCTCGGTCGTCAACCACTTCGTGATCGTCTCTCTCGCGTCCGCCACGGTGCTGTCGGGAGGCACGAAGATTGTCACGCTGACCATGTCCCCTTCTGCGTACGGCCCGTGGGGAAGCTTGTCGGTCAAGTGAACCACGGCGCGGAAGGATATGGTGATTGTTCTGTGCATGGAATTATTTTTTTTTATGAATTTATTTTTGTTGACGCTAGCATCGCGTCTACTGGTTGTCTACTGCCACTGGTAGACCTTGAGGGAATTGATCTGCCAGTAAGCATCGGCAAAGGCCTGCGGGTTGTGCTGGACGAAGTTCTGGCAGCTGGCGTACTGGCCACAGCCGGTGTTCTTCCACACCCACGAGTCGCCGGCCCACGTGCCGCAGAAGGTGAGGTTGATGATGATCTGGTGGTTGTAGAAGTGCGACGAAGGACAGTTGCTGCCGAACTGGAAGTTGGCGTAAGGCCTGCGAAAAGAAGCGCACGACACGACACGACACGCACACGCACCACCGCCGGATCAGCGGGTGAAGGCAATGCCTGATGGAAGGTGGTCAGTGACGTACTTGCCCCAGGAGCTGGGGTTGGGCTGGCCGATCTGGATGTCCCTCGGGATGCTGTTGCGCCAGAAGAACCACATCTTGATACCATTGCTGTTCCACTCTGCGCGTTTGTGATGACGATAATGGTGATGGTCATGCTTGTGCGTCGTTTGTTTG
>NW_004457640.1:182365-183459 GCF_000313135.1 Acanthamoeba castellanii str. Neff | reverse complement strand
CAACGCGCCAATGGTTCAAAGTGAGTGGTGTGTCGGGCAGGTGTGGTGAGGAAGGAGCTGGAAACCTGAAGGGAACGTTCTGCTGCTTGAGAATGCTCGGGAAGGAGGTCATGAAGTCGCGGTCAGAGAAGAGCACGATGGACACCTTCTCCAGCTGCGACGCAGGGTGGTTGGCCCACTTCTTGTGCGCCTTCAAGATCGCCTCATAGATGCCCTGCTTGCTGTTCCCGAAAACGCCGCCTGTACAAACGAGCGCACTGTAAGCTCATCACCGCACACGCCGCACACGCCACACACACAAACACACACACAACACTGCGAGCAGTTTGGAGAGGCGGTACGTACCGCCGATCAAGGTGAGGACCAGGTGCTTTCGCTTGTGCTTGATAGCCGAGAGATAGGTGGCCTCGTAGTCGGAGTCGAGGATGAACTGGCACTTTTCCTGCGAGTGGGACACCCGCTTGTTGGTCATGCCGGACATGCCCTGCCCGATGTTCAACGCCGCGCAGAAGACCTGGTCGACCACCTGCTTCGGGTCGTCCACCACGTCGAAGCCACGGTGTCGGTGCCCAGTCGTAACCTGTCATACCACACGACACAAACGACACACACGACACACCAAGTAAGAGAAGCTTGTCAGAGCAATACGACGCCATCATGGTGGACATACCTGGACGTTGTGGTGGTAGCCAACCAGCACCTTGCCGAAGAGTCGATCGTACTTGGCGGAGCCGACCTTGGGGAAGGACGGTTCCCTGCCCGTGAGCACCACGTAGCCGTTGTGCGTCGGGAAGTGCTTTCGGAGGTCGGCCAGAAAGTTGACCTGTACGATCGAATCGACCAAGCCAGCCACATTGTGCACATTCATGTTAACGCGCGCCTTGCTTACGGCCACCGATGGGAAACGACGCGTACCTGGCGGGTTGCGGTCTGCGTCCACTCGCCCTGCGGCTTGGTGGGGTCGTAGAACGCGGCGTGGACTCGCGTGATCGCGGCTGTCACGTTCCAGAGACACGTTAGTCGATGAAGGTTCTTCTTTCTTGCTCGCTCTGGGGGAGAGGAGAAACGCGAACGAGAGGAAACAGGACGCACCG
>NW_004457640.1:175153-181260 GCF_000313135.1 Acanthamoeba castellanii str. Neff | reverse complement strand
GTTCGCCCAGGCGCTGCAGCGTGAAGGTGCCCGCACTAAACGTCTTCTTATTCTTGAGGTTGGTAATGATGAGGCTTCCATCCTCGGCCTGTCGAATGCCCTTGTCCGATTTGCGCCTCCAGTCTGATTCCGAGTAGCCCGTAAGCCTCACGAACCATTCCTCGCAGTTGATTACCTTCTGAACCGACCCCCCTTCCTCTCCATCGCTACTATCGCTGTCGCTGTGCATTTGTGGCGATGACGACTTTGATCTTCACCCAAAATTCTTGTGTTTTATGCGAAATACGAAGGAGGAAGGGTGCACCACGGCACAACATGTGACGAAGAAGAGGAAGAGCAAGGCCAGCTTGGGCCTGCCCAACTCTTACCTTCTAGCACGACTGATCGTCCACAGCGCGTTTTTTGGGTTTCTGGTGGGTGGGCGCCTCGGGCTCGTCGGTCTGGTGTGCCTGGGGTGTCGGTGAACTGGGGCGCTTGCGCTTAGAGGTCACGCCCCGGGGCGACGCCGCATCACCCGCGTCGCGGTGCGCAGCCAGCAGCGCGTCGATGCGCCTTGGGGAGGGGGCAGTACGCATAAGGTCAGAGCAATGAGGGATAGAAGCAAGCGGGAGAGGACTCGTCGTACTGGGCCTTGTCGGTCGAGCAGGAGTGTCCAAACAATCGCCGTGGATCGGCGCCGCATTTCAGTAGAGCCTCGACCATTTCTTCGTTGCTCTTGCTCACTGGCACCGCACACGCACACGCACACACCGCACACGCACACGCGTACCACAACTTCAATACTGTGGAGCGTAGTGGAGACAAAGTGTGATCAGTGTTCGTACCAGCGTGGCGGAGGGGCGACGTGGTGCCGATGCCAGGGACGAAGCAGATGGCGTTGATGTCGGCGCCTCGCTCCTCGAGCAGCCGGTACACTGCGACGCGGCCCTCCAATGGTGCGAGGCCAGGCGCCGTGTAGATCTCCCACACCAGAATAGGCATTTCCGCCAACAACCCGCCATTAGGGTCAGGCACGGCTGTTCCCATCGCACACGCCACACGCACCAACACACACGGCACACGGCACACGTCACACGTCACACGGCACAACATGAGCGAAAAAAGAGAAGACAGGCAAGGTGGTCGTGGCGTCGCACCAGTGATGAGCCTCATCAGGGTGGCCGGTCGCAGGGCCGTGCTGGGCAGCCGCGCGTAGGCCTCTATGGGCGAGGGGGACGTCACCTCGGCCCCGCAGTCGAGCAGGTACTCGATCACCTCGTTGTGCCCCTCCTTCGCAGCCGACCACAGCGCGTTGCATAACTCCCTGTGTGCGCCAACTGGTCTTGAGCTCGTGTCGTGTCGCATGGTCGTGTCGTGTGTGTTGTCGTTGATCGTATCGTACCCGGGAGCCAGCGTCTTGTGGAATTCGGGGCCAAAGAGCTGCACCACGGGCAGATGCCCACCACGCGCAGCGCGGCATACCGCGCTTCGCGCCTCCACGTCGGGCATCACAACGAACTGTTGAGGAGTTAAGGCCGGGCGGATGCCGAATCCGAATCCGAGTGTGGAGCTGCTGAGGCTGTAGAGCTTTGCCAGCTGCGCTACCACCTTTGTATGGTCCCAGCTGGTTGTGTATGTGGTGTGTGTGTTAGACTAGGCTCAAAACGCAACAGGGAGTGTCGACCAGTAATACCGAACTCGCAACAAGGAGCGCCGGAAAGGCCTCTGATTTGGAGTTGCCGGTTAGGCTGTGGTCGTGGAGGAGCTGAATGAGCTCGTGGTTGCCCCAGCGCGCGGCCTCCAGCATCGGCGCATAGCCCATCAGTGCCTCTTCAAGTCCGCGACCCAAACTTGTTCTTGTCGGCTGCCCACTCGTGAGTGCGCCTCTCTGAATGAGCACCTGTGAATGTTGTGATGAGCAACACACACGACACACGACACGCACAACACACGGTACACAACACACGCACCTCAACGCTCTCAACGTCATTGGCGCAGGCGGCAGCGCGGAGGGCCTTGGTGACGGCCGTCGAGGCGCGGGCGGTGATCGACAGCTCGCGCCAGTAGCGCCGGAGGAGCGTGGCCACGAGCCGCGTGCACCCGAGCCGCGCGGCCCACTCGAGCCGGCCCTCGGGTGACACGCCCCACTTGCGCACGCGCCGCACCTTCCACTCCAAGGCTGCGCGCCACTCGTCGGCGCCGAACCAGGCCTCGTGCTCGACTCGCCGCAGCCTGCGGTTCAGCCGGTCACGTTCGAAGGGCCTGCCGACCACTCGGTACCTGCCCATGCCCGTCTGGAAGGCGGCACTGCCAAATGCTGACGTGGCATCGGAGTCTGTGAAGTGGACGGGGTAGTTGAGGGGCAGGGCGGGGGCGGTGAGCAGGGCGGGCACGAGGGGGCCGCCCAGCAGTTGGTCGTGGAAGGCGCGCCACAGGGGCGGGTCGGAGTGGAACACGGCGCGCCACCGACGGCAGGTGAGGGTGACCGCGGCCGTGTGGATGGGCTCCAGCAACCCGAACACGGCAACCCACACCTCGTCAGGCAGGTCGAGTCCAGCAGGCACCCCTGCTTTGTCTTCCATCTTTTTGACGATGTATCCAAGAAGCCGCTGCACGGCAGCTCTGTGTGCGTTCCTTAAATGACATTATTATTAATATATTATTTTTAAGTCGAATAGCAGATACTCCCACGAACCAAACAAAATAACAAACAAGAACTTGCATTGTACCCCCCCACTTTCTCCCTACCCTCTGTCCTTTTTGCTCTGCCGGAACTGCAGTTCCTTTGCAGAAGTCGGAGATGGAGCAGTCGCCGTTCAGCAGCGATCAACCAGAGGGGGGCGAGCAGAGGCAGGAGGAAAACAGGGAAGAGGAGGAGCAAGACCCCGTCGACGCACTGAACGAAAAACTGCGCACTGAAGCGTACGCCCTCCTCTGACTGCACCTCCACTGGACCTCCGTTTTGTGTAATCGACACTGTGGAGGCAGAGGCGGCGCAGGAGGCGGCAGCATTCCCTCCCATCCAAGGGCCGTGGCAAGCCGTCGGTGAGTGGCGTGGCCAGACGATCTTGGCGAGTCCGGCGGCGCCCTTTCCGGTCGAAAAGTTGGTCGACGCGTGGAATCTCGCACAACTGAAGAAGCGGGCCACGGAGGAACGCGATGCTGTGGCACAGTACCGCCTGGCCAAGGCGTACATTAAGGGACACCACGGCGTGGCCCAGAGCGCAGAGACTGCTGTTGGCTGGGCCGACAAGGCCGCCCGCCAGGGCCATGCCGGCGCGCAGTTCCTCCTGGGCAAGATGTACGCGGGCGGCTTCGGCGTGGAGCGGAACGCGGACGAGGTCCTGGGCTGGTGGACCAAGGCCGTTCGGAAGGGCCACAAGCAAGCCCAGTACCACCTGGGCCGCCTGTCGAGCGCAAAGCAACCGAATGAAATTGCATTCTTACAATCAAACATTACACCAACCGAAGATGATGATGAACATCGTCGTTACCTTGCGGCTGCCGTCGGATGGTGAGGTTTTTTATGCTGGAGAAACTCGAAGTGTATTTGTGGCTTTACCGCCTCCTGCACGGCATGACCACCCAGAGAACCAAAATGATGGGGAGAAAGACCCATGTGGCAACCAGTAGGAGAAACACCACTAGCCAGGTGCAGCCAAGCAGATGACCAGGTGGCCTGGAATGGCCCCAACAGGTTGAGGAGATGTATGCTCTGCCACAATTGGCAGGCCCTCCAGACACCAGCTTGGCCATGATGAAGGTGACCAACACAAGCACACCCAGCACCTTAGCAAGGAGATCTAGGTGGTATTGAAAGGATCACCTACTTGGAAGCCTGCTCATCCACACCATTGACCACATCTTGGCCACCATCACCACCAAATTAGTGATAAATAAATATGTGCAGATGGCAGCTCATATTGACCATAAAACACAGTGCTTGTTAAAAAGTGACAGTGCCACTTTTTGATTTTTCGAAATTGTACACACAATGTGTCTTTGGATACCAAAACATGGGGGAAAAGGCAAGTTAAACAGGGTGCACTTTGGCATTTTGTGTGTGAAGTGGGCAGTGGTGATGTGAGGGTATCAAAGAAAAAAGTAGCAATTTATTGGAGTTAAGTGGGATGAAGTGAACATTTAACCAAGGGACTTGTGCTGCTTTCAGCCTTAAGAGGAAGTGGAAGAGGTGGAAGAGCTGGCCAGCACACTGTGTGTTTGGCCTGTGGAAGAGAACTTCTGCTGGTGGCTACAACCTCACCTACATCCAGTGGTTGGTGGCTTCAGGGTGACAATGCAGATTCCAATAACCACCTTGAGTGGCTTGTAGCACTTCTGAAGTTGCACAACATGTGCCTTGTCCTCCTTACTGAAGTTGTTCCCTTTGCTGGGGGGAAACTTGGTGAAGCTGGAGGCATGTCTGTTGGTGAGGTGTTTGATGTTGTCAAACTGAAATATAAATGTATAATGCATAACAGAAAATTGTGGCATGGTTGATGAGACCCCACAATTTGTACCATCCAACACAAACAACAAACAAAATGGAGAGAAGACAAGTCTCATCTCAACTTGGGCCATCCAGATGCCAGTTGTGGAGACAAAGTGCTGGGTGTCCTGGTGCATTGGGCTTTATTTATGTTTATGCCAATTTCTGATGCTCCTGCACAGCTCAACCACCAAGAAAAGTAACAATACACATGAAGCAACCAGAACTGATAGCACCTTAGCAAGGGCACGGAGATCTGTGTGGTGTCAAGAGAGGATCAGCTACTCATTAGGGGGTGGGAGAAGAAGGACAGACATACCTGCAAGCAGCTGCTCCATGGTCGATGGCGCAAGAATGGCCGCTAGCTCCTTGACGACGTCATCCGCCGAAGGTCTTGTGCTTGCCTCCTGGCGCCAACATTGGCCAATGAGATCCTGCAGCTTCTTCCCGCGCCGCAGCCTCGTGATGCGCTCATCATCGAGCGCTGGCCGGTTGAACTCACTAACAGCCCACCACTCGAGCGTGTCGCGAGGGTCAGCGTAGGGCAGACGCTCCGTGAGGAGTTCCCACAGCAGCTTGCCGAATATGAAGACGTCCTCCTTTATCCTCATCTCCGCTTCTTGGCCGGGCGTCAAGGCCGTGAATTTGGTCAGCTTTGGCGTGTTGTCGCTCATCACCACCACTCGGCGCAGCCTCAGGTCTGCGTGCGAATGCGTGGGGGTGCGAATGAGTGTGCGTTCGCGCAAGGCGTGAGAGGGGGGGGGGGAGAGTAGCACCGCACGCGAAGGGCGGGTTTCGGGAGTGGAGGTAGCTCTGGCCCAGGGCCACGCCGAGCGCGAGCTTTACTTTGTCGGTGGCGGTGAGTCTATTGGCATGCTTTCGTATGTAGTGGCCCAGGCTTCTATGCTCAGCCAGCTCCGTGAAGAAAAGCCATCTTGATGTTCGCTCACGCCCTTTAGCTTGATGACGTTCTCGTGATCGAGTCTCCTGCATCACCATTTCTCCTGTCAACACGTCATGTCGTGCGTGTGCGTGTGCGTGTGCGTGTGCGTGTGCGTGTGCGTGTGCGTGTGCGTGTGCGTGTGCGTGTGCTGGTGGCATGCGTACATGGCCTGGGTAACTGTCGTCAGCAATTGCTCGTCGGTGATGTGCCTCTTGTTTACAGTTCGGGCGGCAACCGTGGTTACCTCGGCTCCTTCTTCCAATACCATCTCGTGGATCTCACCGCGGGTCCCGATGCTGATTCCCTCACCCCTCTCGAAGCAGTCCTCTGGGCCGACAACTGATGCCATGCCAAACGCTCGGTCAGTCATGTATGTAACATCTCCACACATCACATGCACACATGGGCGTACATCTGCACATTGATCGAAGGCTTGTGACGACCGATTCTGGCGCAAATCGCAGGGGTCCCCTCTCGTGCGCGGAGATCTCTGCAATCGA
Source organism: Acanthamoeba castellanii str. Neff (assembly GCF_000313135.1). NCBI lineage: Eukaryota > Discosea > Longamoebia > Acanthamoebidae > Acanthamoeba > Acanthamoeba castellanii. Next base: position 175,349 of record NW_004457640.1, on the reverse strand, counting down.
GCGCCTCGACGGGTCAGTTCAGTCTGCTAAACACAGCGCGATGCGACACGACGATATGGACGACAGGCACGTACTCGAGTGAAGGTACTGAAGCTCGCGCATCACCTCTGCTGCTGACGGCCGCGAGGCAGACGCAAGTTGGCAACAACGCTCGGCAAGGCTTTGCAATTCTCGGCCGACCGAGAGAGCCACGATG
>NW_004457640.1:162286-175118 GCF_000313135.1 Acanthamoeba castellanii str. Neff | reverse complement strand
GTACATGGCCTGGGTAACTGTCGTCAGCAATTGCTCGTCGGTGATGTGCCTCTTGTTTACAGTTCGGGCGGCAACCGTGGTTACCTCGGCTCCTTCTTCCAATACCATCTCGTGGATCTCACCGCGGGTCCCGATGCTGATACACTCACCCCTCTCGAAGCAGTCCTCTGGGCCGACCACTGATGCCATTCCAAACGCCCGGTCAGTCATGTATGTAACATCTCCACATCACACGCACACATGGGCGTACATCTGCACATTGATCGAAGGCTTGTGACGACCGATTCTGGCGCAAATCTCACGGGTCCCCTCTCGTGCGCGGAGATCTCTGCAATCGAGCGCCTCGACGGGTCAGTTCAGACAGCTAAACACAGCGCGATGCGACACGACGATATGGACGACAGGCACGTACTCGAGTGCAGGTACTGAAGCTCGCGCATCACCTCTGCTGCTGACGGCCGCGAGGCAGACGCAAGTTGGCAACAACGCTCGGCAAGGCTTTGCAATTCTCGGCCGACCGAGAGAGCCACGATGCCGGCGTCGCTCAGAGGCGGCCGGCTGACCAACCGGGCTCGCGGTGTTTCCGGGTCGTCGAGCAAAGCATGCTCGCAGCGACGGGGCACGCACAGCAGTGGGGTGGGGTGCTTCTTCCCAGAGAACAGTTCCCACAGGAGCACGCCCAGGCTGAACACGTCCGTCTTGTCCGAGTACTCGCCGTCCCACCAGGGCATGTAGACGGAACGTTCCGAGCGAGTGGCGTTGTCGATTGGCCAATGGCGGTCGAGGCTCCTGGCTGCAGTGCAACCAGCCAGCTTGGTCGTGCTTTTTCTGTGCAACAAGACGTTGCTAGGGCTTATGCCTGTCGATCAACTTCGTCAGGCAGAAACGAATCAGGAAGAGGCACGTGGTGGTCGTACGGCCGTGTATGATTGGTGGGCTCTGGGAGTGGAGGTAGTCCAGCGCCTCGGCGACATCGGCGACACAGGCGAGTTTCATACTTGTCGACAGAGCCCGCCATGCGTCCGCGTTGGGCAAAGCTGGGTGGAGGTCGTCATGCTCGGCTGACTCCCACACGAGCCCCGCGTGCTGCTTGCCCTCCTGCTCGCTCGCAGCGAGCAACCCGACAATGTTGGCGTGATTCAGGTTCCTGCCGCCCCCACTGGTGAGCTCGTGTGTGACGCATTGTAGGCACTCCTGAGTACACACATGGCGCAGCGGGAAGCGTAGTGCACCTGAGCATGGCGATCTGAGCGAGGAACTGGGAACAGGTGATGTCATCCATGTCGACAACCTCGATGGTGACCGGAGCGTTTTGCCACCAGCCTTGCAGCACCTGGCGGGGTTGACCACCTCCGTCCACGTCTTGGCCACCTGCGAAGTGCAGGTCCGTCCAGGGCACAACTACACACACGACACGCACGCCACCAATCCGTTAGCTGTTGAACAGAACTGTCGCCAGCGGTCGATTCAACCGACTATCTCCGCACCTGGATAGATGGACCGCAATTCCTCAACCACGGCGGCTGCGGAAGGTCTCGCCTCGGGGTCTTTGTGCCAGCAACGCCCGATGAGGTCCGTCAGTTGGGATCCGCACGAGAGGCTGTTGAAGCATTCGTCGTGGTCGAGAGGGGGTCGCTCGCCCTGGTCGACCTTCCTCCCCACAAGCCTGTCTTCTACGCCTTGATAAGGCACCTTCTCGGTCAAGAGCGCCCACAGGAGCATAAGCGCGCATTGGTGAAGCGGCCGATCAGGCAACAATAGGAGGTACCGGGGTTCTGACGCACTGCTCGCAGGCCGTGCTCGGGGTAGCGGAAGCTGGTCCACGCCCCCAAAGGTGTGGTCTTGATCATGTCGCACCCGTACTCTAGCTCCTTCACACTAAGTCGGAGGTCGAGGCACATCACGTTGTTGACGCTGGCCCCGACGCAGTTCACGTCCCAATGGCAAAAAGTGGGCCACAGCCTCTCGCCCAGCGTTTCGTCGACCAGCAAGCCAGCCGAGTTGACCTCGCCCAGCCGGGTGTCGCAAAGGATGGGCAATTGGGCCGAGGAACACCTGGTGCAAATCAGCAGGCAGGACCACATCGCTTTGGGCTTGGGACCAGGGTTGGTTCTCGACAAGGCAGCGAGACCTCGCTCCAATTCCTCCAAAGACATGGAAACCCTAGGCACATGAACGCCGCCAGGTGAGGTGAGTTTTAGCGTGAGCGCGAGAGAGAGAGGGGGAGGTAAAAGTACCGGAAGCAGGCTAACTTTGCGCTTTGGCAGGCGCGGCAGGTGTGGGGGGTGGAGGTAGAACAACCGGTGCTGCAGCATGCTCCCTGGTAGTCACCATGCACTGCCTGCTTGCTCAAGAGTCGGCCGCACCTATGCTGCGGCCGTGGGTCCACACAAAAAGCATGGCCCAATGGCCTGTGGGGGAGTATCATGGTACCAAAATTACCACCAAATGTCGAGTTTGTCCGCGCCACCGACGGGCCAAAATTCAAACAACCACCACACACACGCACACAATGGCCTCGGAGGCCCGCCGACAGCGAGGTGCCCAGCTTGCGAGTTGCCTCGAACCAGGAGCCCGGCCAAGTGACGATTTCGGAAGAGGAGGCAACAGTCTTGGTGTCGAGCAAGTTCACCAGCTCTGTGTTCAGCATAGACGACCACGCACCCTACGCCCAGCCGACCGCCCTTCTCGACTACTGGCTTGTACCGCCCCCCTAATTTTAATTTTAAGGTTTCCTTTTTCGCAAGAAACTGGTAACGACCAAATTACGCTGTAATACCAATTAATCAAGTGGTCATCGACTGCGCAGGACGGCATACGCAAGCATGACATGAGGAAGCGGGTGGTGGTCAAGTTCGTGCTGGTCGATCTGGCCTACTGGCACCAGAACCCCACTCTTGCGTGGCTCGTCCGACGCATAATCAAGACCGAAGTGCCCCCCTCCCCGCTCCTCCTCGTGTTCACGAACAGCTGAGCTGATGATAACCAATGGTCACCACCACCATACGCACGACACCACCAGGACGGGCTGGTACATTCGGCGCTGCAGGTGGGGCCTCACTGGTTCGACGGCTCACTGGTGCACACCAAGGAGCTGCACTCGGATTGATGCCCTCCTGGCACTCGACGTCGGCGTGCTTGATGTCACCCAGCCTGCGGACATGGAGAGTCTCCGCAAGGTACCCTACCCGACCACGCCTCCGTGTTCCCTTTCTTTGATTTGCCGTCTGCGTCTCTGACATCACCTCCTTCGCCTTTTGTATCCACCAGCTGGCCGACCAGGTAATCGTGTGGAACGCGACCAAGCACTACGACCAGCGCACCTGCACGTGCCAGCATTTCGTCGCCAGCGCGCTCCGTACCCTTGGCTTGAGCAAGCCAGTTCAAGGCGAGATCGGTACGTACGGCGCTATCGATCACACTCTGTGCGTTCGGCTGTTAACCCTGTTTTTTTGACATGGGATCGGAGCTCGGCGTTGATAACCTCTTGTTTTTCCTCCCCAGGTGTGTTTTTGCAGAAACTGAAGCGAGGCGAAGCGACGCTCCCTCGATTTAGGGACGTCGATTTCCACTCGCACGCCCAGCTGGACCAGACTGCCGAGACCACCTACATCTCCTGGACGACGACGATCGCGCTCTTCTGAAGTCGTTCGATCGTGCCTTCTGGCTGCGCCACAACCACCAAAAGGTACGATTGACCCCCTTTGGTTTTGGTGTTTCGATCAATCTCACTCACACCACAAAAGCACAAAAAAGACCAATCACTGTGGGACGCCAGTCTTCTGCCGGACAAGTGCTTCTTCCAAGACCCATCTGAGACAGGTAACCAATAATGGCACACACTCGATTCCGCACATGACACACCACACCAACACACACGATGTCGTCCCACATGCAGGCTCATTCCCGGCACCGGTGAGCACCATGCTGCGAGCATTCTCGCAGCCGCCTCCATGCAGTGAACTTCTGAGCCTGCCTCGTATCCGGGTGCTGTGCATGGACGGAGGTGGCATGCGTGGAGTTATCCTCATCGAAATGATCCGCCAGCTCGAGGCCCGCACCGGGAAAAAGGCACCCATCCCCCCCTCTCCTTCCCTCTGTTCTGGTAACCGGGTCACTGATCGTGGTGGTATCGACAGGTGGACGAGATGTTCGACCTGGTGGCTGGCACGTCGACCGGCGGCATCCTCGCGGCGGCTCTTGCTGCGAAGAAGGTACACCACCACCACCACCGTCGTTCCTGCCTTCGTTCTGGTGCAGTGTAAGTAAGACACGCGCGCACATAGGTGGGCGTGGATGGTGCGGAAGAGATGTACCGCAACCTGGGCAAGAAGGTATTCGGCTACAGCTTCGGCAACTACACCCGGGGCGCCATCCGCACCCTCCAACAGGAGGGCTTCTACAACGGCCAACAGCTCAGAGAGATCGTCGAGCAAGTTGTGGGCGAGCACGTCGAGCTCGACAGCTTGCACGACCTCCGCGTCAAGGTCTTCGTCGTGTCGGCACAGAAGCGGGACGGAAGGCTAGGGCCGTTCATCTTCCGGACGTACGGATCGCGCGATGAGGAGGAGGGCCAGCACCACCGCTACTACCGGGGCTCGACCGATGGTCGAGGCATCACCTTCGCTCAAGCCCTGCTGGCAACCAGCGCTGCGCCTGGCTATCTCCCCAGTGTCCAGATCGGTGCGCTGCCCTCTCGGAGGGGCGAGAGTTGTACCCACCCTCTCTTACACTCACAAAAAACACGACACACAACACAGGCGAGCACGAGTTCATCGACGGTGGCGTGGTGGCCAACAACCCTACAGAGATCGCCATCTTTGAGGCGATGCGGCTGTGGCCCGGCCGTCGCATCTCCGTTGTCTCCCTCGGCACGGGCGCGCCTGTGGTGGAGTCGTGGCAGGCCGCGAAGGCGTCGAAGAAGGCGCCGGCGGCAGCCTCGTTGTCATCGTCGACGCTGCCACCCATGCACAAGAGTGTGGAGCCCTTGTTCGACATTATTGCGGCCGCCACGGACTCAGAGCAGATCCACCAGCGGGCCAAGGCCTGGCTCAACAGCCATCGTCGGATGGCCAGGTACGTGCGCCTCAATCCGCCATGTCCGGCCTTCGACCTGGCAGCGTGCAAGGACGAGGAGCTCGACCAGATGGTGGCTCAAGCCAAGGCCTACCTCGCACACGGCGACCTCCTGAAGGAGGTCGTCGACCTCCTCTCGGCATGATGCCACCCTTGCGAGGCGGAGAGTTAAAACGATCAGCTCTGGCGCTATGCCCCGACTTCTGTAATGACAAGACATTGTTGTTGTTTATCGAGGGGACCAGTAACCAATATGGCGGGCTCGGTGGTGCGCGCTGAGCAGGAAGCAATCTTCTGTTGTGTCGTGCGTGTGATTATCCGGATTTTTATCGTGACGCTCACAACGACAAGTGGCGCATTCTGAAGGCTGTTTCGTAGGCGTGGCACTGCGAAGGACGAGTGCTGCCCAGCGAGTCACAGCACGCAAAGGTCTGTATTGCCGAGGCGTCAGAATGATGATGATGGCGACGATGGTGATTGGATGTATCCAATAAAAGAGGGGGGAGTGAGCCCACCTGGTTGGTGCCGGGAGAGTGGAGAGGTTGGCTCGACTCTGGCACAACAGTGCCGTCTTCCTGGCGAATCCACGTCACCATCTGAATAAATGCGCGAACAACGCAGCCATCAGCCATGCTCGCGCCCGGGTGCAAGCCAAGAGAAGCGAGAGTGAAGTCCAAACCTTGAAGGGGTTTTCGTGGATCTCGATCACACGAGCGCCACGAAGCCAGCCGGGCGGAGGTCCGTAGCCGCCATAGCCGGACTTGCGTCCGTACATCAGCCGCACGCCTCCGTACACGCCCCTTAGATCACGGTCGACATTTGATTTGTCAGTCAGCGCTGTGCTGTGATGAAATGAAATGTCGTGGCACCATCAGATACCAGAAGTCGTTGTTGTGGTCGTGGCCCACGTGGCAGGACACCATCTCGTCCAGTTCGCGCCACGCCGCGTACAGACCCGTGTTCACAGAAAAGCAACAGACCTGCAACATAGAAGAGAAATGGCGTCAATGTATCACGCTATTTGTAAAATAAATGTTTTTTAAATGTAATGTACCCCAGTGTCCTGGAGGCGACCGCTGGTGTTGTGGTAGTTCCAAACGTGCATGAACTCCGGGACGGGGATGTGGAAGAAGGCCAGCCCGGGGACCTTCTCGCTCTGCCGCACCTGCTCGGTCTGCAGCCGACGCGCGGTGGACCGGTACCACTCAATCTGCGACGGATACACGCAGCCCCAGCCTAAATGGAGCAATTGAAGTCAATGCAGCGTGCCACGCGTGTCAGTCCTGATCAACTTCACCTGCGTTGGCGAGTGCGGGTGTTAGATCTGACCTGGGGTGTCAAGGCACTTGACGTCGTTGGAGTCGAACATCCACAGGTTGGCGGCTACGGCCTGCGAGGCCGAGGATTGGACGGGCAGGTAGTAGTTGGTGACGCCGTCCACGTCCGCCGGGCCGAATTGGGTCAGCGACAGCCCCTGGCTTGACTCCCGATCGTACCGCACAATTTCCGTCCTACGTAGGAGCCGCGGCAATGGTACCACACCACCGTTGGTCAGGTGGCCATGTGACGGCGCTCGTACTAGTGGGGCAGGTACCGGTTGAAGTCGCCCTGGTCGTCGTGGTTGCCGACAGCGAAGGCCCAGCGGATGCCCAGCCTGAGAAGGGCACCAGCGCCACGTCAGCAATCAAGAAATACTACATTATTGGCACATGTGGTTCTCGCATACGATTTCATGGGCGCGGTGAGTTGGTCCCAGCGGAGCGGGAACCACGGGCGCACTTTGCCGTTCCACGCATAGCCGCTCACTGGGCAAGCCATTGAGAAAAGTTGTCAGCGCATCCCAGTCATCAGACCAGAGTGCACCACCCACCATCGATCCGTACCGGAGTCGCCAGTCATGACGACGAGATCGGGCCGTTCCATCTTGAGTATGGTGGTCTGCACCCTCGCCGAATTGACGTCAAACTCGGCCGCCTCCCCGTAGTGCAGGTCCGTGAACTGCGACAGATCGAGGATGGTTGGGTTAGCGCTGTGAGTGAGGGGTGGGAACCAGCCGCGGCCAATTTGTGTTGCGCTTCGGGGCGTGTGAGGTGGGCAAAGGTGGCGCGGAGGTCCACCTGGACGATGCGGAAGGTGCCATCGGGCCGGAACTTGAGGGGAGGTTGTTGAGCCACATCCCCGAAGGTGGGCGACAGCAGCAGGACTACCATCGCCAAGACCAAGACGGACAACAAGAGCTGCGTGGCGGCCATAGCTGGTGCGGGGCGAGAAGACGAAGGAACGAAACAAAGAAAGAAATAAGCGGAAAGAAAGCGGCTGATTGGTTTGTCGACACCAATTTTATTGAGAAAGAAAGGCAATGAGAAAACAGGCGTAAATCGTAAAGAAACTAAAGACAGATTTTGCGCGTGCTCAAGATGGTGCGTACATCTGCATCTTTCAGTAGGGCTGTGGGACATTATGAAAAAAGGAGGAGCTGACAACGCTTTCCACGCATTAGGATTTTGCCGATTTCACAAAAGAGGACTTCGATCTGAAGGCGTGGGTGAACAAAACGCTGGATCCCAGCATCAACGAACCAACCGACGTAATTCCCTCCCACTGCTATTCTGTCCTCTCCCAGTACTGAGGCGCATGCCTCCGCCGCGAGCTAAGGAGTGGGTCAGCTAACTCACTTCACTCTTTTTTGGCTGCAGACCTATGTGTCCACGCTGGTGCTGAAGCTGCAGCTGTTGTCTTCTGAACTCAACCACTCCCTGCGCGAGTTCTCGGCCAAGTCACTCAGAAACATCCCCAAGTGACACTCCTCCCTTCTCTTTCTCTTTCTTATGCCCTTCTCTCATCTTTTACGGGTTCTATGTGTATCTGTGCTGCAGGTCCATTCGGAGCATAGAGAGCGTGCGCAAGGAGGCTTCGGCCCTGCAAACCCAAATCACTTCGTTTGCGGAAACGCTCGAAAAGGTGCTCCGCTCGCCCAACTGACTAGCGCAGTGTGACTCACTGTGCGTGTGCGGTTGTGCGTTGTGTGTGCCGTGTGCCGGTGGTAACGCTTCAGATCGAGGGCAACGCAGACAATTCTCTCGAGGTGTTGGCGGCTCTCGACACGGTGAAGATGTCGATGGAGAAGTGCTCCAGCATTCTCGTGGAAGCCGAGAAGCTGAAGCGCCTCTCCGAAGACGTGGACAATGTCTTTAGGACCAACGACTTCCGCCGTGTACGCGCTCCTTCCTGCTTGTGCGTGTGCGTGTGCGGTGGTGCGTGTGCGGTGGTGCGTGTGCGTGTGCGTGTGCGAAGCGATCAGTGCGGGATGATGGCTTACACATTTCTGTGACCTCGCGCACACAGATTGCGGATCACATACTCGGGATGAAGCAGAGCTTGGACATACTGAAGGAGATTCCTCAGTTCCAAGACAACCAGCGCCAGCTGATGCTCTATCAGGACAGACTCGAGGGCATGACCCGGCCGCATCTGCTCGCGGCCTTCAACAAACACGAAACCGGTGCGATGACGATTGATGATACCATCTCCCGCGTTTTCGGTCGGGAACCCGCTCACCCCATTATTTTGGTGTTGTCATGCGCCAGAGGCCACATTGAACTTCGTGGACGTGTTCCAGAAGATCGACAGAAAGAAGCAGCTGCAGCAGCACTACTACAGGTTTGTGTGTACATATGATGTGAACAACATTCCAGCAAAATTCCTTCATATGCTGATGGGTGTGGATGGCGGTATATGTAGGTGCCGTTTGGTCCCGCTCGAGCAGCAGTGGCATACATTCAAGCGGCCCGAAGCCGGGCGCAGCAGCTCGTCGTTTGTTGATTGGCTCCCCTCGTTTTACGATTCCGTGCTGGCCACTCTCAACCACGAGGTACACGACACGACCAACGACACGACCAACGACAACCTTGAGCTGGATGACACGACACATACGACGCATTCCATTGACATAGTCGTCTTCTATTTCGCTGGCGTAGAAAACGTGGGTGGCCCAAGTGTTCCCGACGGATCCGCACGTGCTGCCGTCCCTCGCCGCCTACGTCCTCTCCACCCTCACCGAGTCGTTCCGGCAGAGGATCGACGAGATTTTGCAGCAGAACCCCACCACCGGGAAGGGCTCGTCGGGCTCGAGCGGCAGCGTGCTGCTGAATCAGCTCATCGCCGCCTACACCGTCACCAGCAACTTCTCGCTGACCGTCCTCGCCAGCCTCGGGCTTCAGGGTACGCAGCTTATGATTTATGATTTATGATTATGATTTCTGTACAATATTGTTTTGAAATTTTTGAATGGAAGAATTCTTGATTGCTGAAACGAAACGTTTCGTTTGCCAGATGCGACTTCCAGCGTTGCGGTGGAGGCAGCGCAGGCAGTGGTGCGGGCCATCTTCTGTCCTTACTTCCCCTACCAGAAGGACTACGCCAACCTGGAGGCCACCAATCTCACCCAAGAGCTGGTTACCCTCAAGCCGGTACCGCAGCTTTTCTTCCTCCACCGCCGCGCCAGCTTGGGCAGCGCAGAGCTGACCCATAGGTTTTGCTTGTGCGAGCCCAGGCGTGTGCTGGCTTTGCGGAAACGCTGCGCCTGGTCGACAATTCGGCGTCCAAGCTCTTCCTGGTGGCCGAGGCCGCCATCGATCGTTGCGTCCAGTTCACCAAGGGCTCGGAAGCGGAAGGCCTCTTGCGCGTACTCTCCGTACGTTGTCCCTACAATCGCTCTCAACCACCGCAAACCCGCGGCTCACGCCAATTGTGCGCACATTGCAGGAATTCTTGGTCAAGTACGTGCAGCACTTGTTTGACGTGCTGCAGCACCTGCGGATCGCTGCCCACCTGGACATCGGTCCCGACACCGCCGGCGGCCAGCCCGCAGCCGGTACAGACTGTACCAAGAAGAATCAATCCTTCTTGTTTGCATTCATTTGACACGACACATCTTCATTGCACTCCGTGGTGCAAAGGCCGCCACGCCAGACAGGCATCTCGGGGAGCTCAAATGCACCAGGAGCACGATTGGTCCTACTTCCAGGGCGCCCTTCAACTGCTCCAAATTGTACGCAACCACTTTGTTTCTCGTTTCGTTTCGTTTCGTTTTTTGGGCAAATGATTTACGTGACGTGCATTATGATATTGTCCAGGCCTCCACGCTGGCCGACAGTATGTCCGGCTTCGACAGACAGCTGCGCTCGATTCTGGCCAGCCTCCGGGGCGGGCTCTTCGGGACCCAGTTCCAGGTCCAGAAGGAGTATGTGTGCTATTACTTTCGTACCTCGTCGTCTGCATGTGGTTTGCTGACTTCGCGGGTCGCCGTCGTGCAGCGCCACCTACCAGGCCATTCCATGCATTCACCTGCGCGAGGAGCCGGAGAAGGCGAGGCGTCTCTGGGGCTTCTTCCAGAGTCTCGAAGATGGTACGTTGCGGACTGAACCAATGCCGACGCGCACGAGTAAGCGGACTAACCTGGCAACCTTGCTTTACCCACAACAGTGGGCGTCAAGTTGCTGCCCGTCCCGTCGCAGCAGTTGACGTCGCTGAATGCGTCGTGCCAGTCCTTCGTGTATGACACCATGTTCCAGTCCATCAAGGAGCAGCTCGCGCAGTTTCCCACTCTGCCCGTACGTTTCCATTCGACTACTTTTTGTTTTTAATAATAATAATAATAATAATAATAATAATAATAATAATACCTAAATATTCTTGGCTTCTTTAGGCATGGCAGCAGCAAGACGAGACCAAGGTGGCCAACGTGGAGGTGCCCACCTTCAGCAAGCAGCCGCTCAGCTACATCACCCATATCGGTACTGCCCTCGACCAGCCTGACAGCTTTGCCACAGTACGATGACGAAACGCTCATGATGCAATTCTCTCTTCTTTGTTCAAACAAAGGCGAGCATCTGTTCGACTTGCCGCAGCAGCTGGAGCCGTTTGCCGCCACCCATCCCTCGCTGTCCTTGGCGCCCGGGGGCGGAATTGCCGAGTCTGCTGAGGACGAGAATGACTCAGAGGGTCCCGGTACGCGCTCTGCGTGCACTTATTTGTGACCCACCAGCGGCTCACTCGCTTGTGTGCGTGCGTGTGTGTTGCAGACTTCGCGTGGGCGTGGATCAATGCCGTATCTCGTGGAACGATGTCCCTCTATGTCCAGCGCATTCTCGAGATTCCTCAGCTGACAAACCAGGGCTCGCTGCAGCTCGCGGCCGACATTCGTACGGCCACCACCACCGACCTTCCTTCCGGACTGCTTTATCACGTGTCACTGATGTGCCACCTATTGGCTGGCTGGCAGGTTACCTGTGCACCATCCTGAGCGCTCTGCGTGTGACTCCGGCCAAGTCGCTTGCGGCCATCCAGCACTTGCTTGAAGCGCCCGTCAGCGAGTACGCCCCGCCCCATCGACAACGCCTGTCCTTTTGGTGGCCGTACTGATGCTGGCTGTCTCTCTCGTCGCTGGTACAGGTTGACTTCCGACACGGGTCCGTCGGATGAGGAGGTGAGCGGTGGCGTGGCCACCTACCGTGCGCAGATCGCAAAGATTAGAGGCGCAAGCAGCGCCTAGTAGACAGGCAAGAAGAACATCACAACAACAACACAACAACAACAAATATGATCACCGCTACACCGCGTCTGTGTCTCGTTCCCCGTGTGTTGCAGTGATGCGTAGAACTTTGTTGTTGACGGGCGACGGCCTACACAGACGGCGGCCGAGAAAAACGGCGGGAAGCCGGGCGCTGTGGGGAGTTGCCGTGGAGTCACCAACCCGGCGCTAGACCGAATCGATGGTGTGGCGCGTTGGTGCACACTTGCTTACACGAGACAAGAAGACGTAGGAGAAGCAGGAATAGACGAGAGCGAAACGTTCGAAGATGGAGCACCCTCTTGCATCTTGTCCCAACGGGGATCTGCTCAAGTACGGCCTCCTGTTTGCTTATCAGGGCCTTTGTGCATTGCAAGAGCTCACGAGAGTCTACATCGTGTAGGGAGGTGCTGGAGCAAGTAGAAGTGCTGCTCTATCGACGAGACGCGCCCTCGACGGCCGACTTCCTACGCCAGGTGCCCCAGGGCCTTAGCGCCAAAGCTCAACTGGTGCGTCCGACTGGAACTCTTCCTCCTTGGTGGGTGCCTAACCGTGAATAAAGGTGGCCGAGTGGACTCGTGCCGACGTCGATGAGGCTTTGGCGGTCGCGAATCGCTGCCTGTGTCAGCTTTCCCTCTCCGACAGCGACAGCTTCTTCGTCGTTCTCTCGTTCCTCGTCCCTCCGCCTTCTTCATCGTGTCGACAGCATCTCTTTTCTGTTTTACCTGCGTTTCCCGCTCTTTCAACATCCACATCCTCGTCTACATCTGCATCCTCGGCGGCTGGCAATCTAGATTCGAGCGATGAAAACGATGCAGCAAAGGCGGACGAAGCGGGATATGAACAGGACGCAACGAGCAGGTCTGCCGCCTCTTCGACATCTTCGCGAAAGAACGTGGTCTCTCGAAATGCTGGTAAGATTTACCATGCGACGAGAAGCGCACTGAAGCAGAACGGTGGTGCGGCAGCCCTCCTGCTGCAAGATGCGGAAAAGATCAATCCGCTCAACGAGGAGGCAGCAAGCGAGCTCCATTTCACACACGAGGCCTTCTGCAGCTTCTGCGAGCCGGGCTGCCAGGACTGCCCCTACGACACGGCCCGGCTGTCCTATGTGCTTACTCTTGCTCAGCTGCTCTTCTGCAACCGCCACAACAAGTACGTACTCCTATCTTGCAGCTAGTGACG
>NW_004457640.1:158454-161778 GCF_000313135.1 Acanthamoeba castellanii str. Neff | reverse complement strand
CGATCCAGGGTTCTATCACCATAGCTCACCCCTTGTCCGTCAGGCTGGAGATACGTGTAACACGCTCAACCACATTTTCAAGCATGTCATGAGCCAAGCCGATGCCTGGCTCGTGTTTCCCCGAATGCCTGAGCTCCACAACCAATTCTGGTCTCTTTACAGCAGTTCGTACCATCTCGGCCTTGTCTGCACCCTTATGTTGTTACAGCTAATAAGGTGCAACCCTCATACAGGCATCTACGGCGTACTGGGAAAGTGGACACAGAAGAAGGAGAGTTATGCTGCATTCAGCTACGCGCTAATGGTGACCATGGTGACGCTGGCCAACCGCGAATTCATCGACGAGCATGGGGAGGATCTCATCGCCCGGTTGACCACGTGCGCGAAGAATGATCGAGAGCGAGACTGGGAGACGAAGGACGAAGACAACGCTGAACGGAAGGGATCACGGAACCGAGAGAAAGAGCAATCACAGCCCGTCGATAAGAAGGACGTAACCTCGTCGGCACCGTCATCTTCCTCCCCCATGAGCTCCTCCGCTTCGTCGTCAACTGCGACGCCGCTGCTGTCTTCCTCGCCGCACCACTACCTCAGCTTGATACTCAGCTACTTGCGGACGCTCAACGAAGCCTACGTGCGAGAAGGAGGCGAGAGCTACAGTCGACAGATGCAAACGGCCACCCAATTCCTCTTCGCGTGGCAGAGCCTGGCCGTGTCGAGCGAACAATACCACCTGCTGGAGCAGATAGCACAAGCCATTGTACGTCTGGAGGAATTCACAGGCTCTCTGCTTCAGGTCATATGCAAGAAAGAGTAACGAGTATGTTGTGGTGCAGGCGCAGCGCGATGCACGGCAAGGATTAGCTATGGTGCTGTTCCAGCTGCCTCACTCCGGAACGAACGAAATAGTCCTCCAGCTTTCGCTTGGCCTTAGCGTCCTCTCTTGCATGCTCAAGCATCAAGCAGACCTGGTAAGCTTCTTCTCCCCTTTGATCTGGACGACAGCTATCGCTCATCCTTTGCCGTCCTCGTGTACAGATGAAGCCGTATCAAACCAAGTTCCTGGCGTTCTTCAGCAGCATCTGGGGTGAAACAGGCGAGCCGGAACCTCGCGTGCTTGCTGGCATTCTAAATTGCCTCCCGCATATTGATTTACCGGTGCTCTCACGACAGCGAGTACGCTCTCCTTTTGCACTGCGTGTGCTTCTCGATCCGAAGATGTACGACTGACTATTGGCATTTAGATTACCTTGCGTGTCGTGCGATCACTCGCGTGGGCCACTGGAATGGAAGAGAGACAGTCAGGAGTCAACGCGCTCGCCTTCTTATTCGCCAAGTACGCTGATGAGGTGCTGCTGGCGGGCCTTTCAGCCATGCTGGACCACCTGGAGGATCTCGATCATGAGGTAAGTCAACATCTTCGAGTAGCACAGAAGTGATATCAAACTAACAACTTGGCGTTAGTTGGACGGGGACGTGCAGCGGAGGTTCATCATCAACACAGGGAGCGGAGAACCTGACCAAAAGCGGCACTTCCAGAACGTGCTCGAACTTCTGCAGACCTATCTGCAACTTGCTCCGTCACTTCCTCCCAGAACTCCCCTCGGCGTCCTCTCCCCTTGTACCACCCGTCCCACTCACGCGCAGTGGCGAGAACTTCGACACAGACTCGAGGCCATCTGCTTGCTATGGCTCGCATCTCCTGACTTCAGCAGCAGGAGCAAGGCGCTCTCCGTGCTCGATCTCTTCAACTCCCGTGTGTTCAGGTTCGTCTTCGACACATTTACATTTTCCAGATTGATGTTGTCTTTGACAGTCATAACAACCCGCAGGCAGCACGAAGCGATTACAAGACGTACGTGTCTGCTCGTGAACGAGATCAGGCAGGCCAAGGCCACGGACAGCGAGGAGCACCTGTGGTCACCCACACTTACCTACATCTTCGAGTGCAAGCAAACGGTAATGACCGGCTGCAGTTGCCCTACCCGCTTTTTGTTCTAAGCCTCTCTGTGTTATTCAGGAGCTCGCCGGTGTGCTCCACAGCAGCTGGCTGCAGTTGATGCGTCCGATGCAGAGGAGTGCGTTCGACTTTGATAGAGTTACATGTGCAGAGCCTGAGAAGCTTCAGGAGTGGAAGAATCATCTTCGCTTCCTTCTCTGGGCTCTTCCATCCGCCTTCCGGCCAGAGACGAACGGAGACACCTCTGCTTCATTGCGTACGTGCCGCCTCGCACTTCGTTTCAACCTGAGAGTCGCCTCACTCTCTGTCCCCTTGTTCTTGCAGAGGTGCCTCCACTGAGCGACATCAACCAAACCTGCGTCGACAAGCTCTTCCGCCATGTGGCCACCGCGGTCAATCACAGCCCGGAGATGAGCAACCACCTGATTGAAATACTCGCTGCCGGCACCCCGCTGAACAGACGATGCAAGGACGCACCATCGGGCAGCAGTGTCGTTTTACCTCTCTGGAAGGACGCTCGAGTGCAATCGTACTGTGTCGAGCTGCTTCTTCGCCACTTGAGTGTCGCCTCAAGCAAAGTGAGCGAGCCACTGGAAAGCTCGGGCTCACTCGCTACTCGGCGTCTGTTCTGCCCAGCGGCAGCAGGACCTTCGTCGTACGATGAAGCCCTCTACACTCAGGTATCGAAATACCCTGCTATCATTGCTCGCTTGTGTATCTTGCGATCCAACTGATCAACATCTGTATAGCAAGGTAATGTGGAGCTCCTGGCGCTCTTCGCCCGTTACTCGAGCACCGAAGATACCACCTCCGAGCTGGTGCGTCTCCTCAGCGACACCGTGAACGCTTGGCTCGGATACCACGCCGATCGCCAGATCCGGTATGGTCCCCATTAGTCCACACGACAATACACTCTCGCGGGACTGATGTATTGTTTGTCCTGCAGGATCAATCCGGCCATACCCCCTTCCACAAGGCTCGCTGCGGCAGTTATTGTGACCACGGTCGTGCGGCGCATGGGTACGTGTAATTTTATCGTGCAGCTCTTGGCACATCAGTACTAATACCCTCTTCACACCTAGGGACCGATACCGACGTAAGTCCCAGGGCCGAGGCCGTGCTCAGCTTCCTGGCGTCGTTGCTGTTCCGTACGCCATTGAAGCAGCGGCGATCAATGTCAACCTCCAAGTCTCCCCGCTCTTCGTATCGCGGCCTGCTCAACTTGATTACTCATTCGAGTGTTGAAGGCGGAGGAGGAAAGAAGGACGTCATCCAGCGCATCGAGGAGACCATCGAAAAGGAGTCGAGGGACGAGCAGCAGGAACGCAAGTCCGGCTCTGAACGGAAGACGAGCATAAGCGAGC
>NW_004457640.1:148627-158321 GCF_000313135.1 Acanthamoeba castellanii str. Neff | reverse complement strand
TTATTTATTTATCATTGCCTTTTTTTTAACTGTGACACGCACGCGCTTGGCAGATATTGCTGAAGAGTCGGTGAAGGCGGCCGAGGAGCGGTACCGCAACTCGCGACATGCGGCCTTCCCCGCGCTCTTCCTCGGCACCGATTGCTTCCAGGCACGTCCTCTCCTCTTCTTCCTCATGGTCGACCATCGCTCCTCCTCCTCACACACGAGCGCGACGTCTTGCCTGCGTGGCTGGGTGCTCGCAGACCAGGCTGAGCGATCACCTCGATCGCGATTTGTGGTTCGATCTCGTCAACTGCCAGTTCGCCCTCCACTACGCGTTCGACTCCGAACAGCGGGTGCTTTCGTACACATCACATGCCCGCCCCCACGTGCCGTGTGTGTCATCAACCACCACTCCCTGACCATCTCTCCCTCTTTGTGCGTGTCCCCTTTCTTGCAGGATGCTGCAGAATGTGAGTGACCGGCTGAAGGACGGCGGGTGGTTCATCGGCACCATCCCCAACGCCAACTGGATTGTGTACGCGCGCTCGCGTGGTCGTGTTCGGGGCGCATCACGCAACTGACTCGAGTTCCACGTGGGTCTCCCAGAAAGAAGATTCGGCATTGCGAGGGCAACACCTTTGGCAACAGCGTGTACAGCATCACCTTCCCACAAAAGGTACCGCGGCCGGTCGCCCACGCTCTTTCGCTCGCTCGCTCTCTCTCTCTCTCTCTCGCACCCATGCGCGGTGCAGTTGAACACGACGTCATCCGTGCCCTGGTGACTCACGTATATATTCTACGGGGGGGGGTTGGTGCGTGTGCGTGCGTGCGTGCGTTGTAGCGCACGTTCCCCGAGTTCGGAGCCCAGTATACGTTCTCTCTCATCGATGCGGTGAAGGACGTGCCCGAATATCTCGTCCACTTCCCCACCCTCGAGAGGTGCTCCCCCTTCTCACCCACCCATCGCCGTCATCGGCCCAACCCGCGCGCTCACTCTGTTCTCTCGCTCGCTCGTGCGACGTGGGGGCTGCAGGCTGGCAGCGAAGGTGGGGCTGCAGCTGTACAAGAAGTGGACCTTCCACGAGCTGTTCTGCGAGAAGGTCAAGACCGACCAGGCCCTCTACCGGCTCCTCTTCCACATGGAGGCCGTCGACGAAAACGGAGCCATCTCGGCCGACGAATGGGAGGCCGCAAGTATGTACCCCTCTTCTTCGTTCTGGCGACTGCCCCCCCCCCACAATCTGACGCGTGGCGTGGCGTGGCGCAGACATCTATCTGGCCTTCGCCTTCCGCAAGGTGGGGGCAACACGAAGCTATCCACCGCTCACGGACCCCGAGACGGGCATGCGGGTCATTCCGCCGCCAACACAACAGCCCGCGGCACCTCCTCCCGATCCCGCCGCCGCGGAGGACGACAACGACGACGAAGACGATGGTTACGAAGACGGCGACGCCAGAACGTAGCGACCAACGTTGCGCTGAGGCGCTGCAAAGGCTTTGTGTGATGAAACGAACACGAGCAAGCGGTTCCTTCACGCATCTTTCTCTGTTGGTGTGGGGATTGTGGTTGTGGCGGCAGCGGCAGCGGGAGGGGGTGTGACTGGCGTGCGCCTGTGGGGCTGCTCTTGCGTGGGGCTGCCCTTGCGGGTCACCGTGGCTCGGTCGTGGCGCTTGAGCTGCTCCTCCTTGCGCCGCGCGAAATCGATGGCGATGTAGGTGAAGACGCCCATCATGGCCAGGAACACGCCGAACGCCCACACCTGCTTCGTGAAGAGGAAGGTGCGGCCCACGGTGACCATCCTCACCTTGCCCCGCGCCCACTTGGGGTCCACCTCCAGCCGCCGCAGCGCCTCGTGCACCGAACGCCGCTGCGCATCAAACTCGAGCCGCTGTGGCGGGTCGAGCAGCACCTGCGCGGATTAACAACAACGCGCAACATCAGTACAACAACCAGAAGAGGGCCATGATGGGTGGTGGTGGTGGTGGTGGTGGTGGTGGGTGACAAACCTCCGTAGCGTGCTTGAGTCGCTGCAGTTGGGCCTTGAGCTCAGCATTGGTGCTGAAGTCGGGCGCCGAGGCCAAGGCAGCACCACGCTCGTTGTAGGCCGTGATGATGCCCTCGCTGTCCACGTCGGGAGCGACGCCCAGCACCGCGTAGAGGTCCTCCTTCTCGAAGGTTCGCAATCGCTGCTTGGCCTCGGCGATGTGGGGCGGATCAACCCACTCTTCCTCGTCTTCTTCCTTCTTCGTTGTGTTGCTTCCCTTGCTGCCGGGGCGAGCGGCCTCCGCGGCGAAGCGTCTAACGTGGGCGCGTCCACATGTGCGTGATGTCAACGACGTCGTCGTAGCGCACATGCTGGGACATGTTGCCGAAGATGAAAGAAGACGTGGCAACGAATGGCCGGGAAGGGGGAAGACCTTGACCCGAGCAACGATCAAGGAGCTCTTCCTATGCATCGTGAATGGGAGGGCGACTGTGTGACGGCAGAAGAGAAATAAATAGAATATAATTTTCTTGGTGACCACGCCTACTCTGATCCGAGAGAATGGGCGTACGGGAATGGAGGGAGACATTGCCAATGCAAGAGTGTACAGCTTATGTATGTATTTATTTTAACATGGGCGGAAGACCTTTAGCCCGCCACCGCCTTTCTCTGCACTCTCAGTCCTCGATCCTCGACTTGGTACGCGAGTAGAGCGCAACAAATCGAGGAGAGAACCAGGGAGCGCAGAGTTGGGAAGGCAGCTAAGTGTAAAGGACTCACCCGGGCGTGAGAGAAGGAGGGTACAGAGAGCAAGGCGGTAGGGAGCTTGCTTAAAAGCCCTGACCGATGAGGTAGTCAGCGAGCTTCTCCACCACATTGGCGGCGGTACCGGGCTGGATCTTCTCGTTGTAGACGCCCACGAGGATGGACTTGGAGGTCTTGACGGTGATGACACCAGCCGAGCCCTTCTTACCGTAGATGGAACGGTCGTCAGCGCGGAGGGTCACGTAGTGGACACCAGCGAGATCGAAGCCAGACGCGCGGATGGGGTCGGCGTTGTTGAAGGCGCTGGCGAGGGTCTGGCCCTGAGCGGGGGTCACGGCGAAGCCAGCAGAGGTGGCCCAGGTGTTACCGTCGAGGCCGAGGATGGCGGCCTGAGTCACGGCGCCAGTGCCCACGAGGTTGGTGTCGACGTACGTCTGCCAGGACATGGTGTGTGATGGAGGGGGGTGGTGGTAGAGGGGTTGTTGGTGGGTTGTGGTGCGCTACGCAAGACTGGCTCTCGTGTTCCTGCTGGGTCGCTTTATATTTTCGCCTTTCATTTTCCCAATTCTTCACAAAAGGGGCGTGAAAACCATTTCTTTTGTTTCCGTTGCCTCAAGCCACTTGGCTTTCGGCGGCTATTGGTCAGCGTGGGCCAATGGCAGAGACTTTTCGGTGTCCTTGGAGCCTTATGCTGTCTTCCTGACGCCCGACGACAGAGCAACCGTATTGGCCGCCCTTCCCGTTTGATTGGTTACCACGTACGCAAGGTGGTTTGCCGGCGTGGCCTTCCTTGAATTTTTAACATTCAGGCCAAAAGAAATGATGCGATAAAACAGTTATTTTTCAGCGCCCCATCTTTGCGCTGCCATGTCGGACTCTCGAGCCTGCTTTTTCGGCGTCCTCACCCTTGGATTCCTTCTTGTGTGTGCCCCCCTCTTGACGGTAAGCACACGCATCTTTTCAACTATACAGGTTTTTTTTTACAAACTTCGTACTCCCTCTCTTTCGTTGTGGTGCCGTGGTGGTGCCCTGTCCTGTGCGCCCGCATAGGCGGCTGCTGGGTCGGGTCCAGACGTGGAGGTGTTGCGAGGCCACACGGCCAAGCTGGGCGCCAGCGAGCTCCTGCAGTTCTCCGACAAGTCCTTCCGCCGCTTTGTCTTCGACCCCTTGGAAGCGGCCCAAAGGCGACCCTACCGCCTTGTCCTCCTCCTCACCGTCCCCAACAGTCCCGCTTGCGGGTACCCCCTGGCCTTCCTCCTACACAGACACACACACGCGCGCGCGCAAGGAACACGCTGCATCCGCCGCCGCCGCCGCCGCCGCCCCACCAACCGACTCTTCTCACCTTCGACGAACGCGTGGGCACGCCCGCCACACTCCGCATACACCCCCTTCACACGGCGCGCGCGCGCGCGCACGCGAGGGCAGGATGCTGCGCAAGGCCCTCGGAGCTGTGAAGCGGGCGGTCCAGGGCGTGCCGGGGGTGCCGGACCTCTTTTTCGCCGAACTCAGCTCGGAGAAGGGCAAGCAGTCCTTCAAAGACGTACGCCCACCCGCCGCCGCCGCCGCCGCCGCCGTGCACTTTTGTTCTGTTCTGTTCATGTTCACGTGTTTGTAGCGCTCCTCTTTGTCAATGCCCACTTGGCAATGCACTCTCTATGCAGTCGTGCGTGCGCGCGGCGTGCCGTGTGTTGCGTGTTGCGTGCGCGCGCCTATGCGTGTCTGTGTGGCTAACCCGTTCCGGTGATCGCGGTCCAACCAGATCGGCATTTCGCACGCGCCCGTGCTGCTGTACGTGCCGCACCAGGCCGACGGCGAAGCGAAGAACCCCGTCCAGTACGCCCCCCCGCCCCGCCCCATCTCGTCCTGGCCTCTCTCCTCTCTCCTGCCCTTCCCTGCTTCACCCGTCGTGATCCGGCATCATCATCGCGATGCATGGCCGCGCGTGTGCACCTAAGGGTGTCGCCCCTTTCCATTCTCAACACCGGTGCTGGACCGCACGCACGCACAGGTACCGGATCGAGTCGATGGAGCACCTGACCGATCCCGAGGTGGTGGCCGAGTGGATCGCCCAGAACAGCGGCCTCCCGGTACCCCTCCTGCCCTCATCAACCAATGGCGGGCGCGTGATCTGCCGGGCGGCGGCTCACGATGGCGATGACGATGTGCTGACGCGCTTCTCCGTCGTGGCTGGTGGCTGGTGGCTGGTGGCTGGTGGTGCGGCGCTGGGGGGGGGGTGACGCAGGTGCACATTCCGCAGCCGCTGTGGAAGAACCCCAACGTACAGACTGCGGCCGCCGTGTTGACGGGCCTCGCCATCCTCTACAAGCTGCCCGCCGTCATTCGCAACTACGACCACCACCTCATCTACTTCTTCGGCGTCATGGTATCTCCTCCTTCTACCCCAAGCGGGGCTATAGCCCGTGCCATCGGCTCACATGTGGCGCGTGTCGTGTCGCATGTCGTGCGTGTTGTGTGCTGTGTTCTGCGTGCGACGACGACGATCCGTGCAGTGTGCGTACGTGTTCACGTTTTCGGGCACGATCTACAACGCCATCCACGGGGTGCCGTGGTACGGCCACAACCACCATACGGGCGAGCCGGAGGTCTTCATGGGCGAGATGCGCTCCCAGTACGGAGCCGAGGGCATCGTCATCGTCGTGCTCAACCTGGTCCCCGCCCTCCTCTTCATCCTCCTCACCGCCTGGGTCCCCCGCATCAGTACCCCCCCCTCTTTGATCCTCTCCCTGTCCCCTCACTCGCCCATCATCGCAGCGCGCCACTTGCTTACGCTAGCCCCCCCAAACCCATATCATGTGAACCAACGTTGTGCAGAGCGTGCGTGGCTGCGGCTGCCGCTGTTCGCGCTGTGCTTCGGGGGCGTGGCGGGGTGCTGGCTGGTGCAGGTGCGGCTGTTCTACTCCCACAAGGCCCCCTACTACCCGTTCAAGGTCTAGGGAGGAGCCGGCGGCCAGGAAAGCGGCGCGAGGTGATATCCCTTTACTTTTATTACAGAAAAAAAACAACAACAACACATCCACAGGGTGCGGCTCAAGGCAGGTGTGAGCGTGCGTGCGTGGAGAGGGGAAGAGAAGAGAGAGGAGAGAGAAGAGAAGGGAAGAAGAGAGACAAGTGTCAACAAGAGTAGCCAATGCGACAGGCCCGCTCGAGGGTGAGGGAGAGGCCGTCGGGGGTGGTGATGGCGGCGGCGAGGGCCTTGTCGACGGCGTCGTCAGACTGCTCGCCGTCGAATTCGATGATGTAGGTGTCCTGGGGCGGGCTGTAGATGGTGGCCAGGCGGGGCAGGCTGAAGTGGACGATCCGCTCGCGCAGCTGCTCGACCTGCTCGCGCAGGATGGTGGCCACCTCGTGGCTGATCACCTCGGGCTCCACGGCGTGGTTGCCGCTCAGGGGCGCCGCTCCCTCGGCGGGCGCGTCGCCGTTGCGCACGCGGGTCATGTAGCGCTTGGTGGCCGACACGGTGCGGCGCTGGCGGTCCTTGACCTTGAGCTTCTTGAGCTTCTTGCCGTCGAGCAGGTCGGCCACGGCGTCGGAGATGGGCTCGGTGAGGAGCGGGATGCTGCCGTTGCCGGCCTTGACGATGTCCAGCAGCTCGCCCTCGAGCCCGCCGGCCTCGTTGGTGTGCACGGAGATGGCGAAGAAGGCGTCCTTGCCGGGCGTGCTCGGCCCGAACTGGTGGTAGACCGTGCCCGAGAACCGCAGCACGAACATGCTGTCCGCCGGGATCTCGATGATGAACATCTTCTCCACGAACACGTCCGGGTTGCTCGCCGCCTCCTCCGGCGTCGCCGCGCTGAACTTGAGGTTGGCACCACCAGACCCTGTGTGCCAACACACACACGACACACACCACACACACACACACACGACACACACACCGCAGGCGCGCGTGTTGGAAACTCGTCTGGCGCGCGGGGGCGGCGGTGGTGGTGGTGGTTGCTGGTGGTTGCTGGACGGGCGTACCGGTGATGCCGGTGATGGCTCGGTGGCCGGCGTGGCGGTGGAACACGAGGTCCTGGGTGCCCACGGAGAAGGTGTAGATGGTGGTCGGGTCGTCCCGGCTGAAGTCCGCGTTGGCGATCTTGGCGCTCGCCTGTGTTCCCCCCCCCAATCCCACCCGCCAGGCAGCCAACCCAACCCAACCCAGGGTCAGCAACCGCCGGTGATTTGAATAAGGCCCAATTTAGATAGCGGGGTTGGTTGGTAGTAATAAGAGATTACGGGGGGGAGGGGGGTAGTGCACCTCGTTGTACTCGTCGACGAAGGTGAGGTGCTGTGCCTGGAGGGCCACCGAGCGGTGGTAGAAGCGCTCACCCTCGCCCGGGGCGAACGACCCGATGACGGCCACCTCCACCGGCAGATTGCCGGCTGCGGTCGTGGCCCAACCAACGCCACCGCAAAGGGTGTCGAAAAAAAAAAAAAACACACCGTGGTGCACAGCGTGAGTACCAAGAAGTTGATTATGAAAACGACAACAGGGTGCACACCACCACCACTGGATCAACAGACAACAGACAACAGACAACGGCAGCAGCGGCAGGGTGGTGGCGGCGGCGGGTACCGATTTCGACGGCCACCTCGGGGTAGGTGCCGGGGAACTGCACGGGCGCCTTGCGCTCCCAGGCCACGGACGTGGCCTTGGTCTCCACGAGCACGCGACCCACCGACCCGAACTGCTCGAACGTCTGGCACGTCGATGGCCACGCAGCAGCAGCAGCAGCAGCAGCACGACCCACGAGTCAGTACACGCGGACGATAATACTACTACTGCTGCTGCTGCTGCTGCTATAACAATTATAATATATCTATATATTAAAAAAATAATGGAGAGAGAGATATACGCCAACACCCGCCCGTGGTGGTGGTGCGTCGGGAGTTGCTCATCTTCGTGCAGGTGGCCACCATGTGGAGGTACCTTCTGCAGGGCTTCCGGGTTGAGGCCCTTGTCGGCCTTGAAGGTGACGGCTCCTCGCTGCTTCTGGATGCTGACGCTCATGATGGCACTGTGTGTTTGTGTGCGCGCGCGCGTTGGGGTATGTTCGGCTAGCGCGCGTGTGTGGCTTTGAACGCGTGATGTTGCTGCCGGAGCTGCGTGGTGTGCTACGGCGAGGCGCGTGGGTCTGATCCTTCTCCGTCGCATTCCCGACCGCTTCGATTGCTGGTAGGCGGTTTAAATTACCCGGTACGATTACCGGTTGGCCGGTCTCAGTATTGAAGGGAAAAGCTCTTGGCCGCAAGCGAATGGGCACAAACCATGACACGGCACAAAAAGTCACAAACCGTTTCCACTCCGAGCGATTTTAATTTAACGGTAACGGAGTTACAATAAACCAATGAGCAGGTGATTTAAACAACTATGAAATTTCACCACTTTGCAAAGAACAAAAGAAATTGATAAAAATTCATTTTCCCTTTTGGTTTGTTCGCCTCTTCATGCTGGCTCGTGTTCGCCCCATCGTGTTCGCCGGTCCTTCGGGGGCTGGTAAGTCGACTCTCATCAAGAAGCTCATGACCGAATTCCCCTCAGCATTTGGTACTCCCCCCAAATCCCCTTTCCAGGCCTGAAATCGGCGATTCTTTTTTCTTACCCATTCCCGCGCTGTGGCTATGGGTATCACGACTTGATGGGGTCCCCGAACAAGGGTTCTCGGTGTCGCACACAACCCGCAAGATCAGACCCAGCGAAGTCGATGGCGTAAACTACCACTTTGTGGAGCGGTTCGTGTCCCCCTCCACACATACGCCATAAAAGGACCGCACCTGTTGCTCCTCGAGTGGACATCCTGCCGCGTGGCCACCCTTCGGAGAGCTGACCCCCCCCGTACATGTCTGTGCCGTGTGTGTGTGTGTGTCGTGTGCGTGTGTCGTGTGCGTCGTGTGTGGTCATCGCATGGGTGCACGGTGTGACGTGGTGTGGGCTGCACCAGCGAGGCGATGGAGAAGGAGATCGCCGAGGGCAAATTCATCGAGAACGCCGTGTACTCGGGCAACATGTACGGCACCAGCATCAAGGCCGTCCAGGACGTCGTCGACTCTGGCAAGGTCCCTCCCGTAAATGTGTGGCGTCGTCGTGGGCGCGCGCACCCGCCAGGCGGGGTCTCACGTGCGGATGGCGGGGGCGGAGCGCAGGTGTGTCTGCTGGACATCGACCTGCAGGGGGTGCTGCTGGTGAAGAAGACCGACCTCAACCCCTACTACGTCTTCATCAGCCCGCCCTCCATGGAGGAGCTCGAGCGGCGCCTTCGCGGCCGCGGCGACACCGAAGAGGACGCCATGCAGCAGAGGTGCGTGCCCTACTCATCCAGTCCCAGCCACACACACACACACACACACACACGACACATACACACACGTGTCGTTATGCGTTGAGTCGTTGTGTCGTTGGTCGTTGACCTTGCTGATCGTGGTCTCGTGGTGGGTGGTCAGGCTGGAGACGGCGAAGAAGGAGATGGCCTACAGAGACCAGGAGGGCTTATGGGACTATGTCCTCATCAACGAAAGCCTGGAGGACGCCTACGCCAAGCTGCGCGCCTTCATCACCGAGCGCTACCCCCTCTGATCGGCCCATCTCGCTCTTCACGCGAGGGCATGCCCCCCCAACACTGCGAACACTTTCAGGCCTGACCTTCTTCTTCGTTGGTGTTTGCTTTCGCTTTCGCTTTCACGCTCGGTCTTTCACGCTGTGAACACCCCTGCTGGGTTTATTGTCGTTGTTGTTGTTGGTGTTGCTTCCAATGCCACGGTCCTTTTCTCTCTTCTCCTCTTTTTGATTTTCAATTGATTTCATTGTCCAGCCCCCTGGCCAACTCCCCCCTGGCTGGTCGTCATGTGGGCGCTGCGCCGTAGCACGACCGCTTCCGCCTGCACCACCACCGCCGCCGCCGCCGCCACCAGCAGCCGCAGGAGTGCCCACGCCGCCTGTGGGTGGTGGGGGAGGG
>NW_004457640.1:136558-148606 GCF_000313135.1 Acanthamoeba castellanii str. Neff | reverse complement strand
CGTCGTCCGCCCTTTACCGGGCCACCACCACGGCCACCACGTCGGGCGGGGGCGCAGGACTGCTGCCATCTCGCGTCCGTAGCCGCACGCCGCTCTCCCCGCTCGTGCGAACGGCGCACCGAAGCGCCTCGTACACCACCACCACGCCCACCACCACCACCACCACAGGCAGCACGTCGGCGTCCACGCCCGGCACCCCTGCTGCTGCTGCTGCTGGCGGTGGCGGCGGCGGCGGCGGCTGCGGTGTGGGCATGCGCGGGTTCGTGCCACAGAGTCCCGACGCACCGGCGCCCGCCAGCAAAATCACGCAGGAGGCACACGTCCCCCCACGACGACCACCACGACCACGACGACCACCACCACCACCACGACCACGACCACGACCACCACCACCACCACCACCACCCGCACAAGGCACGCGCAGACGCTGCTCAGCAAGGGAGGCGGTATTTCTAAAATGGGATGTGATGTGCCGGGTGCGGCAGGCCAACCGGGCGTTCAAGAAGTCGCGCGCGACGGGCGGGTATTGGGTGCTGCTCTTCGGTGTGGGCGTGGGCACCATGGTCACCACCGCCACGTACATCTTCTTCCAGTGGCGCCAACACGAAATCGGTACGCTCCCGCTCCCACACCGCCTATCATCATCAGCAGCAGAAGCAGCATCAGCAGCAGCATCAGCAGCAGCAGCAGCATCAGCAGGAGCATCATGGACCCGCGTACCTTTGCCAACGCCGCATACGGTGGGTGCGGGTGCGGGTGCAAGGGCAGACCAGCGGCGAGGCTGGCTGGAGTTCAAGGAGCTCGTGATGGGCACCCGCAAGGGCGGCGCGACCTCTGACGACGACGCCGACGCCGGAGAGGCCGAGGTGGTGGTGGCCGTCAAGGAGAAGGGCAGCAGCAGCAGCAGCAGCGCCAACACGAGGAGGGACGAGGTGGTCCTCATCCTGCCCGACGCCGACGACGACCACGACGAGTCCGTGGCGGCGACGGCAGGTAAGCCGGAGAAGGCGATGGTGCCGGGCGTGGGCCGGATCGGGGGCAAGCTCCGCATGCTCAACGTGCCGCTCGATGTCTTCCCCTCCTCCGTCGAGGAATTCATGGTATGCCATACCCTGCACACACACACACCCGGGTCCGCCCTCACCCAATCCCGCCACATATCTGCGTGTGTGGCATGTACATGTCGTGTCGTGTCGTGTCGTGTCGTGTGTATTTTGCCACCCGCAGAGTTTCCCCTACCCGGTGTACAGCATCTTCATCTGGACCACCGCCGCCACCCTCACCACCCTCTTCGCCTGGTGCGCTCCCCCCCCCCTCCCGGACGTGTCTTGCGTGCCGTGTTGTGTGTGACTCCTCCACTACCATCATCGCCTTCCTTCTCTTTAACGGGCGCCTCTCTCTCTCTCTCTCTTTGTGTGTGCGGTGTGCGGTGTGCGGTGTGCGGTGTGCGGTGTGCGGTGTGCGGTGTGCGGTGTGCGGTGTGCGGTGTGCGGTGTGCGGTGTGCGGTGTGCGGTGTGTGGGGTGTGGGGTGTGGTGTGTTCGCTCTTGATGGTGGGGCGCGGGGGATTGAGGGGCAGGTCGCGGGGCAAGTGGATGTGGTATCGGCGCCACTTCATGGGGCGCGTCAACTTTAGCCTCAACACCGTTCACAACGGTGCGCCCCTCCTCCTCGCCTCTCACTCTCCGGAATGTCATCCCGGACACGGTGGCCGCTGGTGGATTACACGTCACACGTCACACGACACACACGCGACGCACGACGCACGACACACGACACACGACATCGATGACTGATCACAAACGTGGTGGTGCGTGCGTGGCAGGCACTCTCAAGTTCCGTACGCTGTTCGAGCGCTCGCTGTATGACATGATGTTCCGCAACCAGGCCGCCGTCAAGTGCGGGCTCCTTCCCTCTTCCCTCTACTACGCAGCTCGAGCTTTATCGGGAAGGGGGCGCTGACCTGATGGCGCGCGGGGATGCTCACGGCCGATGGGCGTGTGGTGGTGGTGGCTGGTGGCTGGTGGCTGGTGGTGCGTGCACGTTCAGGATCGTGGGCGCGGCAGCGAACCGAACGGTGGTGGGTCGCCCCTTCCTGGAAATCCCACCCGGTACCCCCCTCCCCTCCCCTCGTCGCGTGGCATGCGTGGCATTGCCGGCATTTGCATGGTTCCCCGCCCACTCCCATCCCCCTATCTCCCATCCAACCGTGTGTGTGTGTGTGTGTGGTCGACGACGCCGTACAGCGGAGAACTGGTACGTGCTGAACAACGTGCTCAACGAAATCAGCAGCCTGTGCTCCATCGGCTTCGTGCAGGCTGACGCGTACGTGTCACTCCGCACAATCGCGATGATTCCACGGCTGTCGTGTGTGTGTCGTGTGTGTCGTGTGTGTCGTGTGTGTCGTGTGTGTCGTGTGTGTCGTGTGTGTCGTGTGTGTCGTGTGTGTCGTGTGTGTCGTGTGTCTTGTGTCGTGTGTGATCATCACCGCCACCGCCATCATAGAGGCATGCCGGTGCGGTGGCGCACGTACATCTTTGGGCTCACGTGCGAGAAGGAGAAAGCTGTGTGGAATCGCAAGCTGCGCGTCATGCTCGTGGACGAGGAGCTGCTCAAGCGCGTGCTCGACATGCCCACCCCACGCTTTGAGGTGCGGCAGCCACTCCCCCTCCCCCCCTCTTCCCAATCCGAGCTCTTCCTCTCTCTCTACAGCGTGGGTCCCCAGCAACATCGATGCTCGTGCGGTGTCGCGTGTGCGTGGTGTCGTGTAGGAGGCGCACCACGGCGTGCGTTGGTCGACGCTGCAGGCCATGGCGCGGCTCTACCGGAAGCAGGTGGAGGAGCAGGAGGCGGCGGAGCGGGCCGGCACGCCGCTGGTGCCGGGCGGCTACCTGGGGCGGGTCGAGCTGGCCATCCCCTACGGCAGCAGCACCGGTGGTGGTGGGGCGGCCGCCAACAGCGCCTTTGCCACGTCGGAGACCGAGCTGCGGGAAGAGGAGGAGGACTCGCGCCGCTGACCCTGGTCCTGCCTGACGTCATCGACCCATCCAGCGCTGCAGCTGCTCCGCGCCGCTACCGCCATGTACCCACCGCCGCGCTCCCACACACACACACACACCACACACAACTATTGTATGTGCGACGTGCACGACCACGAAACCACCACTCGTAGATGAAAAGATGCGATGGTGTGGCATGCTTTATTGTGAGTAAGAGGCAAAGTCATCCTGACTAGATATGTGCGGGCGGGTGGGTGAGCCTGCACCCTCACCCAGCGGGCCACCTCCTCCGCTGGCCTCTCCTTGCTCCAAATGCTCGCCTCCTCCTTCCCCTTTTCCACACATCCATCCATCACCAGCACAGATCTGTTCCCTGCGCCCTCTCTCAATGATGCTGCTGCTGTGTGTTGTGTATTGTGTGGTGTTGTGTATTGTGTGTTGCATTTGGTGTTGTGTGTTGAGTGTGTCCGAACCGCCAAAGGACAGGCCCGTCATGCAGGAGCCTATCTCCAGGGATACGAAACTGTGTAGGCTTGTGGTTGGTGGGCCGTTAGACTGACAAAGCATTACCAGCGATACGACCAACGACACGACACACCCGACACGCACGACGTTTTTCTTTACGCCTCCGGTGTTCAAGCACAGGTCTGCGCAGCCCGCCAACCTTGCCTCATGCTTGGAGGTCTTCGCCCTTGCAACCAGTCAAGCATCGCCACAGCATGGTCGTGACTGGCTGGTGACGATGCGCGCCATGGCCATGCAGACCCTCCGTCTCAAGGGCTCAGGCCGTCGACCGCCAGTAACTCGGTGGAGACTCGAGGTGCACACTCTCTCCCATGGCCTCCGCCCCGATGCCTGGCCCAGGCATGTGCATACAAGACTGTTTTGTTTTATTGTGCTAAAATGTCGCACACACGACACACGACACAACACACGACTTTGGCCCACACGACTTTGGCCCACACGACTTTGGCCCACACGACTTTGGCCCACACAACATACACGACTATGGCCCACACGACACACGCCACACAACTATGGCCCACGATACACAACACACATGTCCCACACGCGACTTTGGCCCACACCGCCACACCGTTTGACCCTCACAACACACATACCTCACGACGCACTTGACTTGGGCACACACGACACACGACTTTGGCCAACCTCAAGAGCAGCGACTGTGCCCATGCCGTGCTGGTCCCTCCAAGCCCCCTTTACTGCAAAACAGAAAATAAAAGCACGTGTGTGGGGAAGAAGCGTACCTTTTTTTTTAGAAGCTTGGATTGGGTAGTCGATGGGGTGACCACCGCCACCCAGTTGTCGTGTGGTGGTGTCGTGTCGTGTCGTGTCGTGTGCGTGCGCGTGTCAAAAAAAAGGTGGGGAGATTCGCACCTGCTCAGAAGCATGGGCCTTGATTGGTGGCTCGTCGGTCGGCGGCGCGGTGGAGGGCCAGGGCCGCCTTTCGCTCCAGTCGGCGTCGGCGCAGTCGCCGTGTAATGGCGAGGTCGTCCTTGAGCGTGCGCAGCGTTCTGCGCACGCTCTCCATGTCTCCTGCACGTGTCAGTGCAGCAGGGGATGAAGGAGGAGGAGGCCCTGATGCCCCAGCCTTGCTGCCCAGGGGGGCCTGGGACATGGGCGGCATGGGCCTTGCTCCCCTTGCCGTCGTCGTCGTCGTCGTCGTCGGGGCTTCGACGGCCGCGAAGGAGACCAGGCCCCTGCTGACCAGGGGTACCTGGGGCGTCGGCAGCGTGGGCCTCGGCCTCCTCGTCGGTGTCGTCGGGGCTTCGACGGCCGCGAAGGAGACCGGACTCCTGCCGACCGGGGGTACCTGGGGCGTCGGCAGCGTGGGCCTCGGCCTCCTCGTCGTCGTCGTCGGAGCTTCGACGGTCGCGAAGGAGAGCAGGGGTACCTGGGGCGTCGGCAGCGTGGGCCTCGGCCTCCTCGTCGTCGTCGGAACTTCGACAGACGCGAAGGAGACCGGACTCCTGCCGACCAGGGGTACCTGGGGCGTCGGCAGCGTGGGCCTCGGTCTCCTTGTCGTCGTCGTCGGAACTTCGACAGACGCGAAGGAGACCGGACTCCTGCCGACCGGGGGTACCTGGGGCGTCGGCAGCGTGGGCCTCGGCCTCCTCGTCGTCGTCGTCGGAGCTTCGACGGTCGCGAAGGAGAGCAGGGGTACCTGGGGCGTCGGCAGCGTGGGCCTCGGTCTCCTCGTCGTCGTCGTCGTCGGAACTTCGACAGACGCGAAGGAGACCGGACTCCTGCCGACCGGGGGTACCTGGGGCGTCGGCAGCGTGGGCCTCGGCCTCCTCGTCATCGTCGTCGTCAGAGCTTCGACGGCCTCGAAGGAGACCAGGCCCCTGCCGACCGGGGGTACCTGGGGCAGGCCCTGTGCCGGCAGCACGGCCACAGGTGTGGCATTGGAGGCCACACGCACCTTCAGGCACTCAAGCCGCCGACGCAGCTCGACCAGCTTGGGGCGGCACATGGTGCCCGTTGACAGCAACGCGGGGCACGTAGCAGTCGGCAGGGTGGAGCCCGTTGATGGCAGCGTGAGGCCTGCCTTCAAACGAGCAAACACGTCATTAATACGTGTCACACGGTTGCGTACCTGGATGGCGGTGGGTGATGGGGGTGGCTGAGACACCACGGAGCACACATTCTTCTTCTCCTGTCCGATGTTCATCTTTTCTTTTGCTTATTCTAAGTCGGGTGTCTAATCTCTTTTCTGAGCAGCAAGGGTCTCTGACGTTCGTAATGTTCGTAAGAGATAAAGAAAAACAGAATCCCGGCCGCCAACCCTTCTTCCCACTGCCACAGCTTAAATAGGCACACCTACCTAATAAAGAATTCGATTTCTTTTAGTTTTTGTTTTTGGCGCGGGCATTTTTTCCATTATTATTTTTATTTCTTCCTCTCAGTGCAGATGCTGGGACCTGGGCTCTAAGAGGCTCAAAGTCGGGCGAGACGCTCTTCCAGTGGCGCGTGGACTCGAGGTAAGCGCGGAACGATGTGCCGGAGCGCAAAGTTGACCGTGCCCTCGTTCGTGCACAGCGGGACCAGCGCGCCCAGCATGACGGGTGAGTGGTGCGTACCAAGGGCCATGTTCGGAGGGCTGGTACGGTCTTGCGTGGGGTATTCGAGGGCCGAGCGCAAAGTGAGGCGGCGGAGTATCTTTTTCCATTTAGAGTTTCTCCTGTTTCTCCTTCTTCTTTTATTAAAAGGTACATAAATAATAATAAGAAGAATATATTATGTTCCAACCGGTGTGAACATGGCGAAGACGATTCCCTTGGGTATATGGATTATTTTTCTTTAGCCAACCATATATCGCTCGTCCTAACACCACCTTGGAACCCGCCTGACACAACGCGCACAGGAGCGATAACCACACCACTGGCGCCTGGGCGACATCTTGGCGAGAGCGGGGAGGATGATGAGGCTGAGGGTCATGTAGAAGACGCCTCGGTCGCGCCCGGAAGACACGCCTCTGCCGCCGCACTGCTTGATGGAGGTGCCCTGGTACACCTCCACCTTCTTGGCCTTACTCTTCTTGCCGCTGCCGCCCCCAGCATTCGTCTTCATCGTCGCTGAGGTCTTCGCTGTCGTCACTGTCTTCGTCTTCATCTCTGCCGTCATCTTCGAGAGGCAGCTCATCGCCCAGCATGAACGCTTGACCACGCGACGACGGAGGCGAAGCAGGTGCCGCCCTGTCGGCCGCACTGGCCGGCGGGTCCGATTTGTGTTCCGTCGCAACATGCACGTCAAACACCAGGGCGCCGTGGCTGGCAGTGGAGGTGTCGTGGGTGATGGTCGCGGGCACTGTCTACCCGGTAAGTACCCGACGCACACCGCACACGCACAGTCGCGCACCAGAGGGCGTGCGCTGTGGACCAACCCTAACGGGGCGGCGGTGGTTGGTGCGGTACAGTTCGTGCTGACGTTGGCGTCGTTGGTCGCGTGCGGCTTCAGCGATCCCGGCATCATACCGCGCGGCCGCCCTCGCTCTCTCACACCACAACGTGCGTCATTGCTAAGGACTCCCCCGATTTCCTTCTTCGTATTATCATCGTCATCGTCTTTCTATATCATCACCACCTTCGACGTCAGCTTACCATGTATGAATGGGTTGGGTTCTGTGCAGAGTTGGAGGAGGGCAAGCAGTACGTGGTGGGTGAGACCTTGGTTGTCGTAAAATATTGTCGTACGTTGTCCCGGACGCCCACCACGCAACAGCTTTGCACCTGATTGAAACCCAATAACCATCCCACTCACATGGCACTCTTCTGTGCGCATGATGTGATGATGCCGCCACAACAGAGACGTGCGATGTGTACAGGCCGCCGCGTGCGGTGCACTGTCGGACATGCGACAACTGCGTCGAACGATACGACCACCACTGTACGAGCACCCTCCCCTCTCTATGCCAGCTGTTGTCTGCGCCCACGCTCACGTTCTTCGTTTCTACTCCCAGGCCCATGGGTGGGCAATTGCGTGTGGGAAAGCGCAACTACCGGTACGTCTCGCACACGCACACCACCACCGGTGCACACGCACGATATATGAGGGTGCTGACTGACACTATCATCTTTGGTGGCGGTGTATATCGCGAGCAGATACTTTTACACGTTCGTTCGTGAACACGGCGACGTTCAGCCTATTCAGCGTGGGCGTGATGGGCCTTCTCCAAATGATCCTCACCTTCCGCGACTCGTCTGAGTCCGAATTCCTCTCGCGCGTGCTCGACACATTCCTCACATACCCCACCCCCGCCCGTACCCTCGCCTCTCAAGGAGGTACGTACGCGCCGACGATGTGCGCGCGCGTGATGGAATAAGAAGGTTCGCACATCGACGATTGGGCTCACACTCTGGGGGCGGCGTGTGGTTTGAATTCCAAAGGCCAACTACCTCAAGCACGGCGACGGCAAAAAGGTGAACGCCCTCTCGCGGGACCAACAGGACGCGCTTTGGGACGGCATTGTGAAGAGTTCGTTGCCTCCACCCACCTCATTCCGCGTCTGACGATCATTAACTTTGTGGCTGTGGCATGCGTATACTTGGGGGAACACCGCACACTGCACACGCACCACCGCACGCGCACACGACAGACAACTTCAAGCGATTTTGGGACGTGAACGACCTCCTCTGTCCGCAAGAAGGCGCTCGCCCTCGCCCTCCAGCTCACCTTCGTCCAGCAGCTCTCCGACTAGCTCGCCCCTGCTCTTCTCAACTCCCATCTGCTTGAAGGGTCCGACCGCACACGCACACACGCACACAACAGCACACGCACGCATCACACGCGTATATCTATCTGTATTTACTTATTATGGCGATACAGGCCGCAGTGGAGGAAACGGTGCTGCTGGCCGACCTGATTGAGGCCAACGTGAACAAGCTGGCTGGCGCGGGCAATGTCGATAGGAATCTGATCAAGAGCTCGTTTGCGCTCAAGGACGGCCATAGTGAGGAGGCGGCAAAGGAGCACCGGCTCCTGGGCCTCAGCGGCAGCTCGAACAAGCTCACCACCCGCAGGGGCACCGACGCCGATTGGCGGTCCATCAGCGAGTACCTCTCCATGCCACCTGTTGGTGACCGCATGCACGTGCGCACACTAACCGCACACGACACCACACGACACCACACGACACCACACCGCACACGAGTGGGGTAAAGGCCAGAACGTACGTAGTTGAGCATGGCGTTGTAGATGGTGTCGTGCAGGAAGTCCTGACCATTCATATTGTTTTAAAAATTAAATAAAAAATGAGTATTTGCACGGACGTGACGTCAGCATGACGTAGAGCAGATTTGGGGGACAAACCTCGTGGAGCACGGGGACCTGCTTCTCAATGGCCTTCTTGATGACGTCCTGGTTCTTGGAGATGCCGTCACGGGAGGCCGCGATGAAGCGGACGCCCGTCTTGACTATAAGACCCACCTTACACGTGGCACTCACAACCCGCACACACACGACACACATCGCACACGCCGCACACGACATAACACACAACGGGGCACGTACGCTTATCGAGGACAGAGCTGCCGTGCTCCTTGACCAGTCGTCATGGGGCTTGGACAGCTCGCCGAGCAGCACGAACTTGACGCCCTCGAACACGGGACCCGAGGGCTCCTCCTCCTCCTCGGACTCGACCTTCCTCCGCTTGGACGACGTCTGGCTCTTGGCCTCGGACGCAGCGCCACGCTTGATGCCCTGCCGCCACCGAATTGAGTGCGTGTCGTGTCATGTCGTGCCGTGCGTGTCGTGTCGTGTCGTGCTGTCGTACCTTGGTGGCGGCCTTGCGCTTCTTGCTGTCGTCCTTCATCTTCCCGGCCCACCACTTGGGGTTCTTCCAGGGGAGACGGTCGACCTCGTCGTCCTTGGCCGCGAACGTGCAGCTGCAACGAACGAAAGAAGCCATAAAAACATTAAATAAGTACACATAACGACCAACCCGCACACACGACACCACACGCACGACACACAAGCACGACACACACGACCGTGATGGTGGTGGTGGATTCGTGGTGCGCACCTGCTCCACTCGGTGGCCTTGTGCCGGCAGAGGTAGGCGCCGTCCTCGTACGACAACACGCCCTTCTCGCACTTGGGACACTGCACAACAAAGAATATATATATATAAAAAAGAAGAAGCGCGGGCGGGAACCGCGCGTCAGCGGCCTCCTGACATGCGTGCGACCACCTCGTCGCAGCCGACGTACCGTGGCCCTCGGCAATGCGGTGGGCCAAGTCCTGCGCTCCACCCTTGTCGTACTGCAACGAAGAATGGGATCTGGTTGTGTTAGTGACGTTCAGCGTTTGCTTGCTGGGCGAGTAGTTCCGGCTGGTGGTACCTGAAAGCCGCCCTCCACGGTGCCCAGATCCCTGCGGATAGTGTTGAGGAACTCAAAGTCGTGGAACGACGTGAAGGCCAGCGCGTGCACCAGCACGTTCTTGCCCGTCGACCGAATGGCCTTTCGCAGCGCACGGTAGCAACCCTTCGTCGTCTTGGCCTGCAGTCGCGCAGTGCGACGGCACACACCGCACACGCAACGCAACGCAATTAAGCAACGACAAACCACAAGTGTCAGTCAGAAGGGTTATTATGGTATGTCATCGAACCCTTCGGCCCTGTCGTCCAGTCCCGTTCCGATCTGATGAAAGGCACTGTTGGCGCATCAAAGACCTCCTTCTTTAGCCGACGGCCAGGCGAACAACCCTTCGAGCCAATGTGTCCGAGAGTACCTGTTGAAGGAGGTGCCTGCATTGGCTCGCAGTGCATGACCTCCCCGCGCCACCGTTTGGAACAGCGCGGTCAGGGCGGCACACCCGCACACACGAGGGGGTGAGCCGGCGGCGAGTGCGGTCACATGGTGAGGAGGCTGGCGCTGCCCCTTCCGCGGCCGTGTGTAGACCAGCGCGGTCGGGGGCGGCACCCTCACATAGGCATGTGCTGCCGTCCCACGTGGGACGTGGTGGTGAGGAGGCCTCACCTTCCGCTGCCGTGTGTAGACCAGCGCGGTCGGGTGTGGCTGGCGCTGCTCCTTCCGCAGCCATGTTGAACAGCGCGGTCGGGGGCATCCTAGATCCGATTTAGCTTTGTTTACAAAACAAAAAGGCATTATTTGCCGCACCTGTTTTCCTGAATGATTTCTTTTCTCTCTCTCAAAATCTCTCAAAAAGAAGAAGAAGAAGAAAGAGAACAAGAAGGCCCGGAAGATGTTCTCTTTTTTATTGTGTCTAAAAAAGGAGCCAGGCAGACTTGCGGAAGATGTTCTCTTTTACTTTGCCTAAAAAAGGAGCCTGCCTTGTGACAGGGCATCCCGAAGGAAAGGTTGAGACAACCTTTCGCCCAATGGCCCCTTCCCCCTCCCCCCTGGTTGTCGGCCAAAGGTGGGTGGGGGTTGGTTTCTCTTTTTTCTTTGCCACCTCCCACCACCTCACCTCTACCCTCTCTGTCGACACCGCACACACCACGCCACCACACCACACTGGCTAACTGTGTGGCGTGAAGGTGCAGCCCACGGAGGCAAGTGGGCCGGGCGGCAGCCAGGGCAGGTACCTATTCCGCACGAGGCTTGGTACGTCCTCGTGTCTTTCTCCCTCCCTTTCCCTACTCTATCCCCTCTTGACCCCCCCGCCGGTTCGCCGGCATGGCGCGGCCTCGGCAGTTAATATCGTCGGCGTGTGTGTTGGTAACGGGGGGGCTCCTCCCTCCCGAGGGATCACCACATGTGGGGCGGTTGCTGTCGGGGTTGGACGCCAGTGACAGTTCGATCGCTAAGGCACCCATGCTAGTCATGGTGTCGAGGGCAATCACTGTCACGGCGCGGCCCTGGCAGCTCATATTGTCAGCATGTGTGTTGGTAACGGGGGGGCTCCTCCCTCCCGGGATCACCACATGTGGGGCGGTTGCTGTCACGGCAGGACGCCGGTGGCTCAAGAGCCAGCACGCGTGTGCTCCCAGTGCAGAACATGTGTGTGGGGCAATTGCCGCCAGGGAGGCAGTCGGCCCGGCCAGGCCAGGTCTCCCAGGTTCCGTAAGGGCCTCCATCAAAAGGTCGATCCGACTGAACACTGCTGGGCAGTGGGCAAGGATTAGCCACCTCCCAAATGGGAGGGGGTATCAAAATGAAATTTCATCTGAAGTTCACTTTTTCCTCCTTTTTAGGTAAATCTCCGTGCAGATCTGGAATGTTCTTGGCATTTTGCAGATCTTAATGAATAAAACGCAATTCTTTGTTAATTTAACAATTTCTTTTAATTGCAAGAAATATAAAAGAAATGCAAAAAAATGCCGAAGGCACGGCGGGGAAGGGAAGGCACGGCACGGAAGGCACGGCACGGCAGGGAAGGGAAGGCACGGCACGGCAGGGAAGGCACGGCACGGAAGGCACGGCGGGAAGGAAGGCACGGCACGGAAGGCACGGCACGGCAGGGAAGGCACGGAAGGCACGGCAGGGAAGGCACGGCACGGCAGGGAAGGCACGGCACGGAAGGCACGGCGGGGAAGGGAAGGCACGGCACGGCACGGAAGGCACGGC
>NW_004457640.1:130301-136534 GCF_000313135.1 Acanthamoeba castellanii str. Neff | reverse complement strand
CACGGCGAGGGAAGGCACGGCGAGGGAAGGGAAGGCACGGCAGGGAAGGGAAGGCACGGCACGGCAGGGAAGGCACGGCACGGCAGGGAAGGCACGGCAGGGAAGGCACGGCACGGCAGGGAAGGCACGGCACGGCAGGGAAGGCACGGCACGGAAGGCACGGCAGGGAAGGGAAGGCACGGCACGGCAGGGAAGGGAAGGCACGGCACGGCAGGGAAGGCACGGCAGGCACGGCAGGGAAGGGAAGGCACGGCACGGCAGGGAAGGGAAGGCACGGCGGGGAAGGCACGGCAGGGAAGGGAAGGCACGGAAGGGAAGGGAAGGCACGGCGGGGAAGGCAGGGAAGGCACGGCACGGCAGGGGAGAAGCGGTTCACCGCGAAAGTCGCGACCAACTTCAACATCGCGATCTCCGCGGTCGGCGACTCATCTCCGGTTTATTCAAGTTCTCCCTGTTTTGATATTTTTTTCGGCGACAACTCGTATTTCGGCCTTTTCAGGGGATGCTCTTTTTTGCAAGGCCACGAAGAAAATTGCCTGATAGAAGCTGGAGAACTCGCTTGACTGATGTCTGCTCAACGTGACTATCACATGGCAGCGTTAGTCTCCTTGCGCCCCACCTGTACAGCTAGGTTTATTCAAGTCCTCCCACTTTTGAAAAAAAAATCTGCGCAGCACGCACCGTTTTGCGCTCGGAACCCGCGTTCTGGGTGCGCGCACTGGCGCCAGCAGGGGAACCGCGTTTTTGGGTGCAGTGAACGATTTATTGGGTTTGAAACATCTCTCAGTGGTGGGGACGCTGTCGTACACCCTGGTGTGCCGTCCTCGCACTGGTGCTGCTCCACGATCTGTGAGTAGATCTAGATTTGGTTCGAATGCTTGAAGTTAGGGGGGACAGTGTACGTGTGGAGCCTTGGTGGTGCGGCGCTGCTCTCGCGAAGCGCAGACGAATAGATGTAATCAGATTGAGGTTAATCGAAATCTACTTCATCTTTGAATCATCTTTTGGGGGGGCGTGGTGCGGTGGCGGCGCTGCGTCAGCGTTGCGTGCTGCCTGCCCGTTGCAGGGCACTTGGTAGGTTGTGTGGCCGTGCGGTGCAGGAAGAGAAGTAAGAAAGAAACCAAGCCCAAATTTTTGTGGACACTGGTTCTTCCTTACTTCTCCTCCACACTGCAGCACACCACGCCAGCTGGTCTTCACACTCCTCTCAAGACTCTGCACCAGCACGAGCGCTCGCCCTATAATATAGATACTCTAATCTAACCTGTTCTTCTTTGATTTAGTTTGCCCCCCCCACCATAAGAGCTTGAGCGCAGGTATGCCCCACTGCACCACCACCCAGCGCTCTTTTCCACGCCTGCCTCCACTAAATCCAAGCTAATCTTATCTAATCTAAAGATTACTCTTTCTAAGATTTCGATCTGATCGCCACATCTGATAGTGGCATGCCACTCGGTGCAGTGGCACTGCGTCCCCCGCCAGTGCTGTGTGCTGTTTCAAACCCAATAAATCGTTCACTGCACCCAAAAACGCGGTTCCCCTGCTGGCGCCAGTGCGCGCACCCAGAACGCGGGTTCCGAGCGCAAAACGGTGCGTGCTGCGCAGATTTTTTTTTTCAAAAGTGGGCTCACGCAAAAAAAGTTCACTTTAAAAAAAATAGAGGGAGGACTTGAAAACCTAGCTGTAAAAAACGCGTAGAACGAGTAAATAACGAGTTAAAGGAGTAAAAAAACGCGTAAAAAACGAGTAAAATGACCACAAACCACCTGCGGCAACACTGATTAAACGCGTTAAACTAGTTAAACGCGTTTAATGAGTGTTACTCGTTTTCGTTGCATCCCCTGAAAAGGCTGAAATACGAGTTGTCACCGAAAAAAATTTCAAAACAGGGAGAACTTGAATAAACCTAGCTGTATCACTTTATTTCAAACTCTCTCCTTTCCTCATTCTAGAATGCATTGTCCATGTGTGAGCTATGTGTAAGCTACATGTGAGCAACGCATGAGCTGCTCCTAGTTCTAAGGAGGGAGAAACTACTTAAATATGTTAGTTCTTAAACAATAAACTACTTTAGGACATGAGTCCAACAACATTGATCTTCTAAGGAAAAAAGGAAAATTCAGTGGCCCTTCTTTACCTGGCTCACAACAGCCCAGCGATTGCTGTTACATGCCCCATCATCTGGGAGAGAGTGAATAGCAGTACCATGCAGAAGCACTTCACTGTCCCACACAACCATGGTGCCATGTTGGACTGAGATGAAACGCTTGAGCTCTGGGAGGAAGAATCGCCACCTGCGGGCACACTGCTGCCTGTCACACCCATGCACATGTTCCTCGAGGAACACTGCAAATGCCTTGCACCTCCCATTGTCACGGTCACAATGGGCTGCGGTGGTGTAGTTGAAGGTGTCAAACATGACAGTGGTGGCAGTCTCTCTAAACACTGGGGCCTTGGTAGCTTGTGCATGTTTTTCCCTGGTAGAATGGAGTGGGGGGAGTGAGTGGCTAGTAGGGACAACTAACAAAAAGACTAAGTGATGCATGAACCTGTTAACCTTGGCAGGGGGAAATATTGTGCCCAGGATCTCCTCGAACCTAAGGGCAAACTCTTCAGTCAACTTGAAGAGGTCAGGGCGTGCCTCCTCTATTGTTGCACCGTGCTCTGTGCGGAACTTGCCAGCCTTGATGAGGTAGGACTCAAATGCACGCTTCTTGCCAGCCGTGTACTTCCTACTTGTTCCCCATCACCCAAAACAGGCAATAGTCAGCGCCTAAGGTCCAAGTTTTCTTCAGGCAGGGATGTGGTGACTGTATACCGTGCCCAGCCCATGCCATAGGTAGCACCATGCTCAGCAATTGAGCTCCGTTTCTGGATCCTCATGTGGGCACTCATCTCCTTGAGGAGATATAGGAGCTCCTGCAGCTTCTCCTCTAAGTATGGGGGTGGGAGAAGTGTCAGGAGGTCCAATGAAGAACAGTGTCGGGAGGTCCAAGGATGACAGAACAGGGCGTACCAGTAAGATAGCCATCATTGGTGAGATGCGCAAGGACAAAGGCATCATGGAGGATGCAGGCAGTACCAGGGGCAATGGCTGAGTAGCCGTCTTCCTCCCTTGCGACACGCTCGTCGTGGTACTTCTCTGCCTCAACCTGTGCAGCATGTTCCGGATGCCCCGTGTTGAAGTTGAGGAAGTCATATGCAGCCATGCCTGGGGCAAGCTCGGCCACCAGCAGCACTGCAGTTTCAGCAGCAATCTGGGAAAGGACCAGCTTCCGTTCCAGCTCAGTAACCGATAGTTTGGCCTGGTTGATGGCTTTCTCCCTGCGCTTACGCATCCGATTCTTCCTGGCGTTGGCCTTCCGGGCTGCCTTGCCACCATGCCTTTTCTTTCTGGTGTGCAATGGGTGTTAGGTTGGTAAAACAGGAAGAAAGGTTGGTGGGAGGGAGTCATACTTGGAGGGGCACTCCAGGAGGACATCATCCATGGGAGTGATCAGCTCATTGGCCTTCCTCTTGAGGCAATGGCGCACATCCTGCATGGGGTGTGATGGGGGGTCAGTCCTATTTGCGCCAATTCCCCCATGGCCATGGAAGAAGTGGCTGCCACATCAAAGGCCTGCACTGGTGCTCTCCTATAGAGAAGTGCGCCAAGAAACAGGCCTTCTTTTTGGCCCCCAAAGGCGACAAGTCAGCACGTCCATGCCTTAAGAGACTTGGACGACGCTGACTATTGCTTGTTTTGGGGGGGAACAGCCATCATCACCTTGTGCTGGGGGAAGGAATCCTTGGCCACGTGTCAAGCATAAATCAAAGGAAGCTAGTGGTACCAAAGTGTCCATAGTATCGGTGGTGGGCAAGACAATGGGCGGGACGACAAGCGCAATGGCACGGGCTGGAAGATGATGGCTGGGAGGACAGTGCGTACAGGCGGGAGTATGGGCAGGATGATGGGTGGGGAGGACGGGCGGGCGGGACGATGGGCAGGTGGGCAAGACGATGGGCAGGCGGGCGGGCGAGACGATGGGCTGGCGGGCCATACAGCGGGTGGGGCGATGGGCGGGCGGGCGGGCGAGACGATGGGCGGGCGGGCAGGCAAGACAATGGGCGGGCAGGCGGGCGAGACGATGGGCAGGCGGGCCAGACAGCGGGTGAGACGATGGGCAGGCGGGCCAGACAGCGGGTGAGATGATGGGCGGGCGGGCCAGACAGCAGGCGGGCGGGCGAGACGATAGACGATGGGCGGCCAAGATTACGGGCGGGCGAGATGGCGGGCGGACGGACGAGACGACGGGCGCAACGATGGGCACGCATGAAAAAAAGGATGATGTGGTGGGTCAAAAAAAAGTTAGATTAGGAAAAAGTAGACAAATAAAGAATGATTGAAAAGTTTGTGAGGGCGATGGAGGGAGTGATACCGATATGATTGTGGAAGGGCCGATTTGGACGGTGGCAAGAAGAATAAGGCCACCGGCGGGTGTGAAGTTGTTGGGACAGGAGATGTAATGTAATGATGCGTGGGCGGACAAAAAAATAAAAATAAGCAGGCAAACACGACGAACAGATATAGCACAACCAGATAAAACAAGAGGGAAGTTAGGCCCCATCAGGCCTCCCCAGTACTGAACTGATGGGGGAACATGCACCCTAAAATGATTTACTTTGGTCGGTGTGCTGATGCTGTGTGCTGTCGGGGTCAAACAACAGGGCAAATGGTGGGTGGCACGTGTTTATTTTAGGCGGAGAGTCCCCTCTTTTTGTTTTGCTTTTATTTTGGACGTGTTTTAAAAAAATTAAAAATAAACAGCTCATTCGTGCTTGACCCAGCCCTGCATGTTGGGCGGCAGGCTGAGACCTTTCCTCTTTCGGTCGCTCGTCGGTCGCGCGTGGCCCCTCTTGGTAGTGGTGGCGGTGGCAGAGCCAGCGGGGCTCGAGTCTTCCTCCTGCTCGTCAGGTGCTGTCGGGATGGCCATGAATTCGGCCGCCTGCAGGAAGTGCTGGCGCCGTCCGTGTCGCGGCATCAGGGGCTCGTCAGGCTGCTGGTGCTGCGCCTGCTTCAGGGGGAGAGCGTGGAGAGCTGCGGTGGCCGCCTGGGGATTCACCGCTGTTGCTGCGGATTCGCTGGCGTGGCTCGACCGGGTGGGTGGCCCGTTGGCAGAAATAGCCTTTTCCACCAGCACGTGGTGGTGGTGGGGAAGGGCGGCGCCCTCGCTGCGTGAAACGGTCCGCTTGAGCATCGACTCGCCACTGTTGCGCGCGTGGCCGTGCAAGAGCTCCTCGAACTCGTACGCATCGATCCGCTCCGCAAAGCCCAGCCCCACCGCGC
Source organism: Acanthamoeba castellanii str. Neff (assembly GCF_000313135.1). NCBI lineage: Eukaryota > Discosea > Longamoebia > Acanthamoebidae > Acanthamoeba > Acanthamoeba castellanii. The sequence continues at coordinate 131,208 of NW_004457640.1, read as the reverse complement.
CCTGCCCCCACTGTTGTCGCACCAGCCGCCACACACGACGAGAACGTTGGTAGGCCGAAGCAATTATGGAATCTCGTGATGTGTGTCGTGTGTGTCGTGTATGTGGCGTGTGTCGTGTGTGTCGTGTGTGTGTGTGTGTGTGTATCGTGTGTGTGTTGTGTGTGTGTCGTGTGTGTGGCGTGTGTGTGGCGTGTGTCGTGTGTGTTGCAGCGGAAAGGAGAGTCCGTACCAGCTCGCTGCGCACCGGGTCGAGGTAGAGCACGAAAAAGCGGCGGCTGTCGTTGGTGGGCGCCACCCGCGGCACGCCCAACTTGCCGGTCTGGTCCAGCGTGTAGGAGCCCAGAACAGCTGCTGCTGCTGCTGCTGCGCGTGTCGTTGTCGTTATTGACTGGTGGCGTGGTGGCGGTGGTGGCGGTGGTGCAGTACCGGCGGGCTGCTGGCTGCTGCTGCTGCTGCTTCTGAAGGTGGCGGCGGTATCTTCGAGCATGAGGTCGAGTGTGGAGGGGGCGGAGGAAGAGGCACCGGCGACGGTGGTGGTGGTGGTGGAGGAGGAGGAGGAGGAGGAGGAGGAGGAGGGAGGAGGAGGGGCGGCCTGTCCGCCGAGGTATATGCGTAGCCGGCCGATCCAAAAGGGCGCGTTGCCGGCCTGGAAGCTCCACTGGAGGGAGACGAGCGGGTTGGAGGCGGCGGGCGGGATGCGGAACAGGTAGCACGGCTCGATCTCGAGCAGCGGCGGCGGCCGCGGGGACGAGCAGCAGCCCCCGCCCCCGCCCTCTTGGTGGTGGTAGTCGTCGTCGTGGTAGTCGTGGTGTCCCCGCGGCTGCTGGTAGCCCGCCTTTCGTCGCCGGCTGAGTTCGTCGCTCTGCCAACGCGCACGCCGCGCGCGCCTCTCCTGCCTCCTCTCCTC
>NW_004457640.1:124808-130280 GCF_000313135.1 Acanthamoeba castellanii str. Neff | reverse complement strand
CTTGGCTGCTCTTCAAGCGCCGGCGAGGCCAGAGTCCCAGTTGACCCGGCCGCCTCTTCTTCTTCTTCGTCGTCGTCGTCGTCGGTGGTGAGGCCCGAGCTTTCCGGCTCGAATTGCAGACCACGGCTCACGAGCCGCCGCGCCGACATGGTGTGCTCTTCTTCTTCCTCCTCCTCCTCCCCCTCCTCCTCCTCGTCGTCGTAGGCCTCGTCGTCAGTGGTGTAGATCGCATCATCGGTGCTGTACTTGCGGGCGCCGCTGGCGGTGCGTTGGGCGCGTGCGGGGGTGCCGTAGATCAGGCCTCCCTCCATCTCCTGCTCCTCCTGCTCCTCCTCGTCACCGCCTTCGTCGGCCGCCCCACCCGCCTTCTTCTGCGCCCCCGCCCGGAATTAGAACGCGCGCACAGCGGTGGTCGTGGCGACGGCGGCGAGGAAGGGGGGTGGGGCGTATGTGTGGGGGGGTAGTATATGTATAGAAATGTATATATGTATATATGTATGTGTATATGTATAGAAAGTATATGTACTCGTAGTCGTCGGCAGCGGCGGAAGCGAGACAGGCGGGAGCGTACGGAGAGGCGAGAGAAGAACGGCCGCTGCTGCTGCTGCTGGTGGTAGGCAGCGCCCTCAGAGCCGGGAGCTGCTCCTGTTCCTGCTGCTACTGGTGCTGCTGGTGTGTCGTCGTCGTCGTGGTGGTGGTGGTGGTGGTGGTGGCCGCGTAGCGGGGACTTGACCTGCTGGGCGATCTCGGCGGCGAGGAGGGTGCGAATGGAGGCCAGGTTGGGGGCGGCCTCGGCCACCAGGTCCACGTGCACCTTGCGGTGTACGGTGGCCGTGCGCGGGGAGTGGAGATCGTGGGCCAGCGGCGCGCGCTGGTGGCGGTGCAAGTGGAGCAGCACCATCGACTGGCCGTAGGTGGCCGACACCTGCAGCACGCGCCCCATCCCCGACAGCAGCTTCACCAGCGACGGGCGCTTGCACTGCCTCTCGTCCCCGTGCCCTGCTCACCAGCCACCAGCCACCAGCCGCCACCAGCCACCAGCCACCAGCCACCAGCCACCACCAGCCACCAGCCACGATGATGAGATCCGGCAGGGCTACAGCGGCACACAATGGGGAGGGGCGCGCGCGGAGGTGGTTCCAGAATCACAACAAGGCAGGCAAGCAGGCAACAACGTACCGAGCTGAGCCCACGCGGCGGAACCCCACGTGAACACGTTGTGCTCGTCCACTACCGCGATCGAATGCGAATACCTGTGCAGCCCCTCCCCGCGCAGGATATGGCCCAGCAGCGGCAAATGCAGCATCGGATTGGACGGAGGGATGCCGTTAGAGGGGGGGGCAGCCGTCATCGTCAACGTGTGGTCCACGCATTGACGGGTGTGTGTGTCGTGTGTCGTGTGTCGTGTGTCGTGTGTCGTGTGTCATGTGTCGTGTGTCGTGTGTCATGTGTCGTGTGTCGTGTTAGATCGACGGCCCACGTTATGCAGTTGCGCCGCCATGGCGGTCCGCGATTACGGGGGACAAGGTACAGGCGTACCCGGCGGCGATGTGGGTTACGTGTCGAGGCGCCCCGACGGGTGGGGCGTGCAGGCCCTCCTCGCCCACCACCGGGGTGGCGGCGGCGAACTTCTTGGGCTTCATCTGCTTGGGCAGCGGGAAGGCAGCCTTCTTGCGGAACCCCAGCTTGCGGTGCTCGTTGGAGCCCCACAAGTAGAGCTCCCCGTTGTCTGCGCGATTCGCAACCCCACCCGCGCCCCAGCCCTGATGTCAACGTGTGTGCCGTGTGCGGTGTGCCGTGTGCGGTGTGCGGTGTGCCGTGTGCGGTGTGCCGTGTGCGGTGTGCCGTGTGCGGTGTGCGGTGTGCCGTGTGCGGTGTGCGGTGTGCCGTGTGCCGTGTGCCGTGTGACGTGTGACGTGTGCCGTGTGCCGGCTGTGTGGCTGATTGTGTCGTGTGGCGGGGTACCGGTGACGGCCATGGAGTGGTCGTGACCGGCGGCGATGCGGGCCACCTTGACGTTGAGGAGATCCCCCTCCACCCGGCGGGGCGTGAGGCTGCGGTAGCCCGTCAGCTTCAGCTTCTGGTGGCCCAGCTGGCCCTACAACCCATCATGGCGGTTGTGTGTCGTTGTGTGTCGTTGTGTGAGAGATCGCCCTGGCGAGCACACACGTGGTGTGCCGCGAGCCTGGGCGGGCGAGGGAGGAGGGCAGGTACCTTGTCGCCGCGTCCGAAGGAGAAGATGGCGCCATCGGCGGCGAGGACGAGCGAGAAGTACTCTCCGGCCGAGGCCGCCACGACGGGCACGTCCGAGAGGGCCATGACCTGCTTGGGCGCCCGGATGTCGCCCGTGAAGAACCCGTGGCCCAGCGCGCCGGCCTCCCCCGACCCGAACGAAAAAAGCCCCCCTTGTTGCGCACGACGACGACGACGACGACGACGACGGCACGCACGCACGCACGCACGCACGCACGCACGCACGCACACCATACAACGGCGGCAGCAGCGACCCACCACCCACGACAGCGAAGACTCCGGTCAGTGGGTACAGGTACATCGGGGGACGGGAGGTGGTCGCCACGATACCCAAAAAAAAAAATAGAAACAAAACTAGATAATATGGACATATGGGGGGGGGATTAAAAAGGGATGGGTACGGACCAGTGCTGGTGACGAGGAGGGTGTGCGCGCCCCCGCACGAGACGTCGACCACGCAGTGGCGGGCCATGGAGCGTAGGAGGGCGGGCGTATTCGGGTCGGGCATCGACAGGTCCATCGTGCCTGCCACCCCCGGCCGACCCCGACCCATTAGCGCCAACCACATTGGGGGGGGGCACGTGCCGCCGCTCAAGTCGTGGAGGTGCGTGCGTGCGTGCGGTAGGGGGGGGGTAGAGGTAATACCAAAGTCGCGGGAGGAGGTGAGGGCGGAGCCCCACAGGAATACGCGTCCCTCGCGGGTGAGCACGAGCGAGGAGCCGATCCCGCACGCCGCCTTGACCGCCACGTGGTTCTCCAGCCCCTGCACGGGCTGCGCGTGCAGCTGCGTTGCTCCCGTACTCCCCTGTATGTACATGTTGGCCATGCACACCCACCCACCCCAAGGCACCCACCGCACCGGTCAACAGTAGGCCACATGGGAGCGGCGGCGGCGGCGGCGGCGGCGGCGGCACGCTGCTGCTGGCCTGCGCGTTAACCGGGGGGGAGGGGTACGTTGATCTGGCCGGTCGCCTTGTCGCCGAGCATGTAGACCTTGCCCGACCCTGCAGACAGTACATGAGGGGGAGGAAGGGCGAGAACGGCGGAAAAAGTGAGTACAGACCATTTGGGAGAAAAGGCCGAGGGGCACGCCCACCCCACCGAATTGTCGTGTGTGTGTCGCGTGTGTCGTGTGTGTCGTGCGTGTCGCGTGGTGCGTACGGGTGGTGAAGAGGGCGTGGGAGGAGCTGCAGGCGACGGAGGTGATGGTGGAGAGGGAGAGCTGGAGCTGGGTGTCGGGCAGGTTGAGCGGGCGGGGCTCCCGGAGGTTGCTGGTGAGGCGATCGTACTTGCCGTTGCGGCCCATGCCCCACGTCCACAGCTCCCCGCCCTTGGCCCCCGATGGTGCCCCCTCCCCCTCCCCCTCGTCGTCGTCGTCGTCGCCGTCGCAGTCGTCATCGTTGAGGTGGCGGTGGTGGTAGTGCTGCTGCTGCTGCTCGTCGGCAGCGGCCTCCCGGCACACGCGCGAGGAGATGTCGAGGTGGAAATCGCTCCTTCCGTTTGGGTGCTGGTGCTGCCGCTGGTCGGGGTTGTTGGTGTCGCTCTCGCTTCTACGACCGGGAGACAGCCCCCGATGAGCTCCCTTGTCCACCTCGTGGCGCATGAGGGGCTCCGGAATGCTCGCATGTCGGCCCACACGTCCCATCGGTCGGTCACGCCTCGCCCCCGCCGCCTCCGCTTCCTCCTTGAGCTGTAAAGTTTCGTCTTGCACCACGCGCGACCGCCTGGGTGCCCCCAACGCCCCCAACGCCACACCAGCACTCGCGTGAGCTCCTGCTCCTGCGTGGGTGGCTGGTGGTGGCTGGCGGTGGTGGCTGGCGGTGGGAAGGAGATGGCTTCGTGTCTGTTTCCCGGGAGGGGGGGGGAGAGCACGTACCGCTTTTGGCGCTTCTTGGCGAGGAGGTTGCGGGTGAGGAGGTGTTTGGAGAGGTAAAACGGTTGGCCTCGCGCGAAGATGTCGTGCTGGAGCATTGTGGTCGACAGGTTGACGTCGCTCCAGTTGTCAAACAGGCTGACTGTGGTGTCGCCACACCAGATGGTCACCACCGCCAGCGATGAGACAGACAACCGACTCACCAGCCATCGCCCCACGGCCCCACAAATAACAGAGGGGGGGTGGCAATGGGGGGGGGGGGAAGGAGGCGTACTTTGCTTGAGCCAAGAACGTGTAGCTCGCTTGATGGAGTCGTCCTGCCGGCCGGCCACCTCGGCGCTCAGCTCCTGCCAGCGCGATGGGGGGGGGGAACGGAGGTGAGAAGAGTCCAACAACAAACTACCCAACCCAACCCAACCCAACCCAACCCAAATCAACCACTGGTTGCCACAGCAGGAGGTTACAGTGAGCGGATCAGGAGCAGGCGCCTCGCGCGCCTCGTGCTTCGCAGGGGAGAACACACCACACGCACCACACACACCACACACCATTCAGACACACACGTTTGATGGAGTTGCAGAGCAGAGCATAAGAGGAGATGGATCGTTGCCCCCTCCCCTCCACCCCAAGTATGGGAACGGAAATAAGATGGGTGTAACAGGGCAGGGCAGGGCAGGTCCAAGGTGGCTGGCTGGGTGGCTGGGTTGTGGTATGTGGGGGGGGGTACCTTCTGGATGAAGTGGCCGAAGGACAGCAGATAGTCGGGCGACCCGAACACGAACTTGAGGAGGTCGGGATTATCGGATGGCAGCGGGAATCTGCAGATTTATTCGTCGTCGTCGTCGTCGTCGTCGTCGTATTCAGCGGGGGAAGGAGAACGAGAGGGGAGGTTGGGGTTAAGGAGTCAAAAGAGAAGGGGAAGGATGATGAGGAAGAGGAGCAGCAGCAGCAGGAGCAGGAGCAGCAGCAGGAGCAGGAGCAGGAGCAGGAGCAGGAGCAGGAGCAGGAGCAGGAGCAGGAGCAGGAGCAGGAGCAGGAGGAGTACCTTTCCCAGAGGAGCTCGAAGCGCCGGCCGTACCGGAAGGCGGCAGCGAATAGGCGCTCCTCCTCGGCAAGCTTGGCCAAGCGACAGCACAGCACCAGGCCGAAGGGGTGGCCCATGCCCACCCCTTGTGGCCGCGCATCACCTGCAGGCACGGGCAGGCACGGGCAGGCAGGCACGGGCAGGCGAGGGTAGCCAGCGTGGCGCCGTGAGCTCACGAGGGGTCGGCATTAACCGGCGGTGTGCGCGCCAAGGGACAGAATAGGGTGCGGTGCGCGCGTGCGGTGGATAAAAGGGGAGGGGA
>NW_004457640.1:97583-124077 GCF_000313135.1 Acanthamoeba castellanii str. Neff | reverse complement strand
GAGGAGGAGGAGGAGGAGCCAACGCACGATGGAGTACAGGGCCTGGCGCTTGTTCTGGAGTCGGACGAGTTCCTCGCCGCTGAGCTTGTTGATGAAGTAGAAGTCGTTGTTGGGCTCGTCGGTGGCCCTGAGGGCCGACCAGCTGAGCTGCCGGCCGCGGTGCTCGAATTTCTGCACGCGCAGCACCCCGTCCCCCCGGTGTCGCTCCGAGTCACGCACGGGAGGCGCCATCGCGATGGCGCCGGGCGCCGATACGGCTCCGAAGCCAACCGACGACGACGGCCCGCTGGGGCTGGAGGGGGATGCGGAGACCGAGACCGAGATGGAGACCGAGGGCACGGCGGGGGGACCGGCACGCGCGGCTGCCAAGCGTAGGTCGGGCAGCGGCTCGGCAAACCGTTCGTCTTCGTGCTCCTTCTCCATGCCCTCCACGAATCCACGCGCCCTCCGCTTTTTCCGCCGCTCGATCTCTCGTTCGGCCTCGATCATCGCCTTGCCCAGCTCGATCTCCTTGGCGAGCTTGTTTTCGTCGTCCAGGCCCATCACCTCGCTCGTGAGCAGCGCCAGCTCCCTCTGGTGGTAGGGCAGCGTGTTGACGTGGACCGCCACCGCCGCGATGTCCTTGGTGTGGTTGTGTGCGCGGCGCAGAAAGGGAGAGATTATGTAGTGTGTGTCGCGTGAGGCGAGCGTCACAGTGTTGAGTGTGCGGTGAAGGGCTGGCTAAATGGTGTGCTGCGCACCTGTGGCATGAAGGGCGACTGCTGTTCGAAAAGAGTGGGGTCGTTCTGAAATCGCTCTTGCGTGGATTGCTTGTAGGACACGCCCTGCGGATACGGATGCGAACGGAGGAGGAGGAGGAGGAGGAGGAGGAGGAGGAACGAGGGAGGTGTCGGCCGCGGTTAACAACCAACCGCCGGCGATGGAGAAGGAGAGGGATGAGGGGGCGAGAGAGGAGAGACGTACCAGGTGTTTCTGCATCGTGGCGAAGAGGGCGAGCTTGCTCAGGATGTGCTCGCGCAGGTCGTGGTCGGTGTGCGCCTCCTCCTCGGAGAAAATGTGGTGCGACGAATATTTGACCAGCAAATGGATCTTGAGGGACCACTGCCAATACCTACAAATAGAAGACGACACGACACACACACACACACACACACACACACGTTTATAAATAGGGTGGCACGCGCGCTTGGACGGGGACGAGCACACCGCACAACACCACCGGCTGGGCGGAGGTAAGGAGGGGAAGAAGACACAAGGCCAACGCGCACGCACACACGCACCACCGCACAAACGCGCACACGAACAGCCTCGCACCTGTCCGAATCCTTGGAGGATCCCAAGACCATGTTGAAGAAGTGCGTGAGGACGTCGTGGTAGGCCTCCTCCTGCAGCGACTTGACTTCCCTCAGGCGACTCCGTAGGACGTTCTGCACGTGACCAACCATAACCAAACAACCAACCACGAGAGGGGCGCCGGGGATAAGGCACAAGAGGGGGGGTAAAGCACACTTGGTCGTGGCCACACACACACACACACACACACGACACGCGACACACACACGACACACATGCAGCCCAGGCCCAGCCAGGTAGGAGGAAGGGAGGATTGGCGCTTGGAGAAGGGAGAGCGCACCTTGATGGTTCGCGATATCATCTCCATCAGAATGAACGACCGCACCGTATACTCCCGCTCCGAGAGGTGCGACCGGAGCATGCCGATGTACCTGCGCTCCCCCCCCCGCGCGTGGTTGGTTGGTTGTATTGGTTGTTGGGCGGAGATGATGAAAGGGCATGGACGGGGGCGGGGGGGGGGCATCGGGGATGGTGAGCCAAAAATAACACGGCCACCCACACGGCACAAAAAATGTTAAAAAAGCTGCAGGGGGCGCACCTCAAGTTGATACCTCGCTTGTGTAGCTCGTTGACGAGCTGCCGGGAGTTGACGATGATCACCTCGCCCTGCTCGATGGCAGCCGCCAGTTTGGGAATCTCCACGTGGACGATCCGGCTAGTGGCCTCGCGCACCTCGCTGTCGTCTTCGGGTGTCGATGCCCTGGTGGTGGTCGTGGTGGTCGTGGTGGTCGTGGTGGTCGTGGTGGTCGTGGTGGTCGTGGTGGTCGTGGTGGTCGTGGTGGTCGTGGTGGTCGTGGTGGTCGTGGTGGTCGTGGTGGTCGTGGTGGTCGTGGTGGTCGTGGTGGTCGTGGTGGTCGTGGTGGTCGTGGTGGTCGTGGTCGTGGCGGCCTTCTCTCAGCCAACGATGGAGAGCCCAAGCGGGAGAGGGAGAATGGGAGCGAGGGACGTAATTTGGGGGGGAGGGAGGAGAGGGGCTACCGAAATGGGGAGAAGGCTTCGGAGTTGAGGGGCACCGGGTTGCTAAGCACAGCCTCGGGGCGCAGATAGTGGTAGAGGTAGGGGTTCTTGTACCTGGCCGTGTGTGCGTGTGTGCGTGTGTGCGTGTGTGCGTATGTGCGTGTGTGCGTGTGTGCGTGTGTGCGTGTGTGCGTGTGTGCGTGTGTGCGTGTGTGCGTGTGTGCGTGTGTGCGTGTGTGCGTGTGTGCGTGTGTGCGTGTGTGCGTGTGTGCGTTCAAACACCACATCCGCCCCCCCCCAAGTATCGGTGATGAATGCGCGGCCCATGTGAACAGGCTGGCAAGAGGGAACGAATAGGAAACGCGAGGTCTGATGGCCAAGAGGGGAGGAAGAAGGAAGTTACGCGCACCGCTTCACGACGATCGCATCACCTTGCGTGGGGATGTTGGTGAAGTGACTCGCCCGGTCGTTTTGCTTCGGGCTGCCCTCGCCCTGGTCCTGCGTGTGTGCCCGCCCGCCCGCCCGCCCGCCAGGGTGAGCCTCTTCGAGACGGAGAGAGACGCCATTGCTGCGGCGTCAAAGAGTGGGAGGCGAGGGGAGAGAGGGATTCAGGCATGGGTGCTGCTCACCGAAAAGCGAACGGTCGTGCTGGCCCGGCTGGTGCGCGGCGTGAACTCTGGCTTGTAGACAACGATCGTGCAGCTGTCCTCGTGCTCCTCCACACACGCCTGGCCACCACCAGCCGCCACCACCAGCCGCCATAGAAATGCGGTGCCACGTAGTAGCCGCGTGAGAGGGAATGCCGCGGATGCATCCCTTTCTTAGGAAGAGCGGTATGGGGCATTGCGGGGGATCCCAGCCACTTCCAGAAGACCAGAGGAGGAAGACGACGACGACGACGACGACGAAAGTACGGGTTGGGCACAGACGAGGCCAGGCCAAGCACACGTGCGTACCTCGTCTTCCGACGCTTGAATTTTGTCGAGGGCGTCCTTGAGCCAGGACCCGGCTTCCTCGTGCACGTACACCTGCACCAGGGGCCTGCTCACGTCCTGGGGCACCAGCACCGCGTGCACCTGTTGGCGCGCCACGAACCACGGCACGGCACGCACGACATTCAAGGCGGGAGCGGCGAGGAAAGGCATATGTGGAGAGGGAGAGAGTGAGAGGGAGAGACGAGTGATGTGCGAAGCGCTACCTGGCCGTGGGGGGCTGTGGGGGGCATGAGGCGGGCCACATCGAGGGCGTAATAGCGGGCGTCGTCCTTGCCCTTGTGGATCTGCACACGACGCACGTGTCCATTTGTGACATATGAGTTTGGGGGGAGAGAGAGAGTGAGGAAGCTTGGTCTGAACGCAGTCTTTGACTGGCCAGGATTTATGTAGGAACACACACACACACACACACACACACGACACACACACACGACACACACACACACAAACACACACGACACACACGGGCTAAGCTCCGGGGAGCGTGGACCTCAAAATCAATGGGGCCGTAGAGCTCGATATCCTGCTCGGGCCGCGCCAAGAGGTGTTTCTTGAGGTGAAGCTTCTCGCCCAGCCTCCGCACCAGCCCACACGCATCCCGATTGAAGCTGAACGTCACTCCACCATCTGACGAGCCCCACTGCTGCGTGGTGGAGCCGAGCGGGAGACTGTACGCGGTGGCCCACATGAGGCCCAATTCGGTCGTGCGTATGCGTGTGCGGTGGTGCGTGTGCGTGTGCTGATCAACTGCAGCTGCTACAAAGGTTACCCACGTACACTGAAGTGACGAGCAGCCGATAGCCGCGATAGTCGATCATGGCCACGAGGGGCATGCACAGCCCTTCCATTCCGCTTTCGTAGATAGCCTGGGTTGGATGTGGTGGGAGAGAGGTGGGTGGTTGAGGAGGCGGTGAGGGCTGATGACTAGAAGTTTACCTTCATGTTGCGCAACTCGGCAGAGGTTGCCTTCATCGCATATTTCTCGCCGCCATAGAGTCCGCGCACGTCCTTCTGTAGTTTGAAGAAGCAGCCGGCCTGGCGCCCATCGAAAAGGGGAAGAGGGGGGGGTAGGGGCGGTTCGTAGTGAGTGCCAGATTGTCTTCCGGCCACGGCCGGGAGAGCTCAACTGCTCTCGAGATGCAATCCGAGGCGATGCAAAAGGAGACGAGAAGCGGTGGGGGAGTAAGTACGAGGATGTACTTGGTTCCGCCTGCTTCTCCGATTCCCTGCTCGGGTGTAATCGTACGCTTCTCAGGCGGCAGATTCAGTTCCTCTATGATCTGGCGCCCGAGCACCTCCGCCACCTGAGTGGAACCAAAAAATAAAAAATAAAAAATGAGATCGTTCGCAAACTAACACAAGCCACTCGGCCTCCCGCAACCGCCCCGACACGACACGACACGACACGACACGACACGACACGACACGACACGCAAGAGGAAGGTGGAGGAGGGCACCGTCACGAATTCGGAATGAATTTGTATGAGCTTCTGCACTTTCAGGATGCGTTGGTGAGGCTGCTCGGAGGGAAGCTCCATGGTCTGCTGGAAGAGCAGGTTCCAGTCCTGCTGCAGGTACGAATACCTGCGCGGGACGGACGGGGCGGAAGATAAGCTTAACACGGCGCGGTGCAACGGCCACTGCAAGAGAGGTTCTGGCAGAATACGATTCAAGAAAAAAGGGAACAACACTGCGATATGGAGGGGAAGGGATGGGGTGGGATGTACCGCTTGTTGCCCTCGACTAGGCGACGGGACAGCCTCTTCTGCAGGTCCTTGGGCATGGTCTCCTCGAGCATGGCGGGGTGAATGAGCGCAGCAGCAGGCCTGCAGTTGGGATAGGCGCCACATATACGCACACACGCCACACGCCAAACACACGAGGTGGCATCAAGCCACACCGCGAGAGCGTGCATGAGCCAAGTACGACCAACATGGAAGTTCGGCCTAACGCAGCACCACCGCACACAAGCGTACTTGGCCTTTCCGTCCGGTGTGACCCGCTTTGCCAGGCGGTGCTTGAGGTCCAGAGGTCGCTCTACTTCGCGCAGTCGACGCAATGGCGCCAGCAGCGGCACGACGGGCTTGCCGGCCACTCCGTGGCTGCCCTGTCTGCTCACCCCCGGACATCATCATCGTCATCATGACACACACAAGCAGTTATTAGACAACGGGAAGTGTATGTCAGTTATCACTGTCAAGCAGCAGCTCACGCGTCACGGTGTAGCGAGGTGGCTTCTTTTGGTCAGGGGAAGCAGTCAGGCACACGCACGCAATGGGACATGTGTTGTACTGCGAGGCCGCCAGCGCAGGTGCGACTGCTGGCTCCACTCCTGGCGGGCGTGGTCTATGTGGGTGGCAAAGGGAACGGAGGGTGAGCACCTCCGGGTCAGGGCACAGTACAGAGGTGCCGGCCAGCAATAAATATGATGATAATGCTGTGCAAATGAAGCCTCATCCTAATTAACCATCTTCAGCTCGGTTGTGATGTTAATCAACAGAAGTACGCTGTACCTCGTATCTGCTGGTACAGCGCGGGTTGGTATGGTCGCTGAACAGTTGTAGTGGGATGCCATTGGCGCACCTCCTCACCCCACCCTTTTAAACTCGGGCGATACGAGTGAGACTGGGTCTGAATGTCTTCAGGCGCAGGTTCTCATGGATGGTGCCCTCCCTGCCAAGGCAAATCGGATTATCCAGGAGAGAAAATACAAATTCTGTTGTTGTTTCCTTTTTCTGCAACGCCTGGAGTTAACTTGGCGAAGAACTCAGAGGAATACACCTAATTGAAAATATTTGCGATTGGCTCCGGCGAAACAAGGGTTACACTGCGCAAATTGTGCACAATAAGCTGCAGCAGCAGGCAAAGGCAGAAATGCAAAGTAGAAAAGAAAGGGAAGGGGAAGAGAAAATTTATTAAGGGTTCAGGAAAGCCGCTCAATCAGCGATACCAAAACCCAAGAATAATATAATTTTTTAAATAAAAAATAGTCGCGCCTCACCCCACAGCGTCGCCTGCTGCTGCCTTGTTGACACTCCAGTCGTACTTGAGGAAGGAGACCTTGCAGTTGCCGTCCCGCGCCCACGCACGGAGCACCTTGGCTGTCTCGGCCGACACAAAGTCCGCAACCCACCGGAGCAGCTCCTGTGTGGGTTGGATGTGGGGTGAGCAGAAGAAGAGACAAACCTCAATTAGGAGCTGAAGGGAGGGAGGGATTGGGGGGGGAAGGGGGTAGGCCTGCGGCCAACCAACGCATGCGCACCTCGTCCGTGCGGGCAAAGTCGATGCGATACCAGTCGAGGATGCGGGAGAGCTTGACCTCTCGTTTGGGAGGGTTCAACTGCAGGTTTCCTCCGCCGACCTCGAAGAAGGCCTCCGTGGCTGTGGTGAGTGCATCGTCCACGTCCGATGCTCGGTAGGTTTTGATGGCCGGACAACTCTTGGCGCCACACACCACTGCTGACACACGACGATCGTCGCCGAGTATAACACCAACGCGTACGGCCGTCCGTACCAGGGAGCAGGCAGGAGCGTTAGAGAAGGACCAAGCTTGGGCAGACACGACGGAGGAGAGGGCGCGTACGAGCAAAGTGGATGCGGGGCTCGGGTTCGGGTAGACACAGAGGGAGGCGCGGGTCGCTTCGGGAGAACTGGCGGCCAAGCCCCCCCGGTGGCTTGCGGTTGCCGCGCAGGATGCCGTGCTCGATGTCGTTGAGCGAGAAGAAATGGCCCCCGATCAGGTACGTCACCCGATTGAAGAACCGATGCCGCTGGATCAGCGAACCCGGCGGACCCACTTCCACGTACGCGTGGATCACTACACGTACAGCCCCCGGACCACCACGACCGTCACGACCACCACCACGACCACCACCACCAGCCGCCGCCGCCGCCGCCGCCACGACCACAACACCACCGCCGCCGCCCACAACCAGTCAGTCCGTCTATTGGTGGAGGGGTACGCAGGCGCTTGCATGACGTGGGGCACGGAAAGGAAGAAGACATGGCAGATGATCATCATTGTAAAAAGAAATATAGAAATATAGAAATGAAGTCGGGGTGGTGTACCCATGGCGTTGTAGACGTTGATGAAAAAGGCCAGCTACAGGCCGGCCGGTGCCGCAGAGGAGGGGGCAGGAGGGGGCAGGAGGGAGGAGATAGGAGTCACGTCGACGGAACAAACCATTAGCCGCCACCAGCCACCAGCCACCAGCCACCAGCCACCAGCCACCAGCCACCAGCCACCAGCCACCAGCCACCAGCCACCAGCCACCAGCCACCAGCCACCAGCCACGGTGGCAGGGTGGCGGGCGGGCGAGTACCTTTTCCTCGCGGGTCAGGTGAGCCAGATCGACGCGCTGCAGCTCGGCTGCATTGCGGAGGTACCGCCTGAAGGCCTCGCTCCTCGCGATCCCCGCATAGTCCACCTCCTGCCAAAGTCCCCGTTCGCCGTGCCCCACCACCTCATTGGTTGACAGTGTCCCGTGGCTGGCGGCTGGCTGGCTGATGGAGGTACCTTGCCGTCGGGAGAGAGAAAATCGTCGTAGAGGGCGACGATGAGGCGCCTCACCTCCTCTGCCACTTCTGCCGCGGGTCGCGCCAGACACGACGACGCTGTCATTGACGACCACACACACACGACACACACGACAGACACGACACCAACGCACACACAACGCACACACCACGCGAGAGGGCGGGTTACATGCGGGGCCTTTAGTGGTGGCCCCAGCCGCAGGAGCTGTGGGGGAAGGGGGTTACTCACTTACCGTGTGTAGCGTTGAGGGTCATGGGGGTCACCTCTTCATCCTATAAAAGGAAATGTTTATGTATATGTATATGTATATGTATAGATAGAAAAAGAAATTGAATATAAAATAAATCAAAATAGAAACGAAGGCAACGAACGACGCACATGGAACGACAAGAGGGGCGGGGGGCGGGGGGCGGGCAGGTAAGGTCAGTGAGTGTGGTGGGGGGGGACAAGGGCAGCACCTGGATGAAGCGGTAGAAGAGGTGGTCGTCGGCGAACGGGTGGTCGTGGGTCACGTGGTGCAGGTAGTGGTGGGCCATCAGCCTGTTGCCCAGCTCCACCGCCTCCGCTCTGCCTCCCCCACCACCGCCACCCACCACCAGCCACCAGCACGTGGCAGCCGACAGCGCCCACGTGAGTGATTCTCTGGCCACGAGAATGGCTCGGGGCGAGCGTCGAGGTGTGTGTCGTGTGTGTCGTGTGTACCGAGTGGCCAGCGCCAGGCCAGAGGCGGGAGAGATGAGCCAATCGACGGCCTCCTTGCCCACAAACACCTTGCGGTACTTGCGCAGGTGCCACATCCTGCTCACCCACGGGGAACACGCACGCACGCACGCACACCAATACACCACGCACTGACGCACGCACGCCACACACAGGCATATACAGGCACAGGAGCCCCCCACCTCCCCAGAGTCAGAAAAGTCCTCCGGGGCTGTGGGCGAAGTGGGGGTGGGGTTGGGGCCTACCGACCGATTGTGTACAAGGCCAGCCCGGCGCATCTGCTCGACGAGGAGGGCCGCAGCGTCGGGTTCGCACTTGATGTCCCCCGCTACCACCACGCCGAGGTCTCCACGGGTGCTAGCCTTAGGGGGCGCTGGCGCGTCGGCGGGGGCCTCCTGCTCCCACACCGACCAGAGAGATTGTAATCTCTATAGTTCTCGAGAAGAGAGAGAGAGAGAGAGAGGTGGGGGGGGAGACGATGAACAACAAGTGGGAGGGAGAGGAGGAGTAATACGAACCCGAGTTACGAGGTCAATGAGGGCGTTGAGCTCCCCCGCAGCGGCGAGTTCTTGCAAGCGATCATTGCCGCCCGCATGTACCTACAACCGCCACCACCGCCATCAGCACCATCGTCACCCACCATGCGGATGCACCATCAGCCCCATACATGTGTGGAGGGGGAGGGGTCGTGCTCCCGTAGGTGGCCCACGCGGGTGGGCTAGTCCGCCTCCCGTTTCGCTGCTGGCGGTACGCCTGGGGAGGGGGAGGGGAGGGGAGTGTACGGCGTTGAAGAATATCTGGGGCACGGTCCGCTGGTTGGTGCGCTCCACCATCTCCCGACGCCGCTCGGGATAGCGGTCGAGATCGATGTCCACCAGCGGCACCCCGCATTCCTGCAGCAGCGCCTTGGCTGCCCTACACACGACACACACGACACACACACACGACACACACACACACACACACACGACACACACACAGGCACGCACGCACGGCCAACCAGCGAGCGAGTGTGTAAGTCGGGCGCACACGCCTTGGTGGTGCATCCATCACCATAACCATGATGAGGATGATGATGATGATGATGAGAGGGGGAGGGAGGGCATATGCCTACAATGGGGGCAGCCCGAGATGGAGAAGACAGTGATGCGGCCGCGCAGCTGGCGCTGAGTCCTCTCCATCTCCCCCTCGCTGCAGCTTTGCCACCCGCCCCGCCCCGGACGACAGGCGCTGTCAGCCTCTTCACATACACACACAAAAACACACAAACACACACACACACACACACACGGGGAGGGTATACCGCAGCACACTCAGCTGAAGTGGTGCAGGCGCCCAGCACTTCTACCTCCTCCTCCTCCTGGTGGTGGTGCAGCTGCTCCTCCTCGGTGCGGTGCTCAGCCCCTGGCGCACGAGTTACATGGGTGCACCCCAGAAAGAACAACTATTTAAAAGTCAAAACCAACGCACCGGTCGTGGGCTCTTCCGCATCAGGAAGGCATTCTGCCTGTGGGGGCCGGACCTCCATCTCCACGCGCTGGCTTCTTGGCCTTGTTTGTCGACCAATTTCTGGCCAGCTGGCGTGGCAGAAAAAGCCGATTAATCATCGGGCGGGAATTGCGCAGCTTCGCGAGGGGGGAGGTAGCGGTGTTGCGCGAAAGGTGGAGAGATGGAGCAGCCTCATCTCGATCTTCTGCACCACCGCATCGCGGGTAGCACCCACCAAGCAGGGTCGCCTCACCTGCAGCTCACCAATAATCAGCAGCCACCACAACATGCCCTCCATTTATTCGGGGTAGAGGACATGGCACTGCACCCTGGTGCGACTGCCCCCATGGACGAAATGGCGAGCCATGGCATCGTCCCCACCAGCCAGCCAATGGCGGCATCTATGAGCGGAGGTGCCGTGCAACAGCAGCCGCCGCCACCTGAGGAGGCGTTGCCCACGGACGTGGCGACGATCTTCTCGCAGGAGCCCACCCACGAGGCGGAGGCACGAGACGGGGCAGAAAGTCTGAGCGCGAGCGACATGGACCTGAAGAGGGCGGAGATCACGCGTACGTTCTTCCAGACCTTCTTCGAGTACCCCATCGGGGCCGGCGGGACCCAGCAGCAGCAGCAGCAGGTGGCCGTGGACCTGGTGGACTTCCTCTACGAGAGCCTCGTGCCGGCCCGCTACCGCCAGCGCAAGCAGGAGCGCGCCAAGTACCGCCTCAACGAACTGCGCGACGCCTTCCACAGGGCCACCACCACCACCACCACCACGGCCCCGCCCCCCTCCCCGGCCGACCCGCTCCTCTCCCTCCCGCCCCACCTCCTCCAGCTGCACCGGCAGCACCAGCAGCACCAGCACCAGCAAGCGACCGCTGCCGCCGCGAACGCGTCGATGCCTTTTGGCGGCGTGGAGGCCTCCTTCCCTCTCTCCCTCCCTCCTCCGCCTGAGCAGCAGCAGCAGCAGCATCAGCAGCATCAGCAGCAACATCACCAGCATCAGCATCAGCAGCAACAGCACCATCACGCCCCCACTGGCGTCGCCGGCGACGCTGCCGGCCCGACAGAGCAGCAGCTAGTCCTCGGCGCTCACTTCCCAACCACAGCGGCGGCGGCGGCTGGCGGCGGTGGTACGAAGCGGAAGCAGGTGTTCGACAAGAAGGCGTGGACGAAGCGCCAGTCGAATCGTACCTACTGGCTGGGCATGCGCGGACCGCTCTTCCCGGCTCGCATGCCCCTGCTGCGCAAGCTGGAGAGCCTCCTCGGCCACCCCCTCTCGCACCTCTCCGAACACACCTTCCGCCTCGCCTGGGAGCGCGAGCAGGTCCGCCGCACACACTCCCTCTCCTCCTCCCCGTCCCCCTCCTCCACCGCCACCGCCACCGCCACCGCCGCCACGTCGGCCCCGCCCCACTCGTACGCGCCCTCCTCCGCCTCTCCTTCGGACTCCGCCAGCGCCGCCTCCTCCTCCGCCGGGGGGGATGCCTCCCGCCAAGCAACCGCGCCTCGGCCCCGGCCCCGCAGACGGCGGCGACGGCGGCGGCGGCGGCGTGGCGTCGTCGCCCCTCCAAAGCGAAGACCCCGCCCACGTACGAGAATCCTCCCTTTCTCTCTCTCTCTCTCTCCTCTGGTCTGTCCACGCGTTGCCGCACGTGGGTCCCTCCCCCCCCGGCAGGTGTGGTGGAGAGAGGCTGACCGTGTCGCATGTGTGTCGTGTAGGCCGTGCTCCCCACGTTCCCGCTCTATGACGTGTGGCGGGACGCCGATCAGGATACGCGCCCACCGACAGGTTCGTTCGTGCACTTTGTGTTCGATGTGCCCGGCGTGGAGGAGGAGCCCAAGTTCACGTTCAGCAAGGCCACCCGCAGATGGCGGCTGGAAGGTCTCTCGCTTTCTCCCCCCCACCAATCCCTTCTCTCCCCCCCCCCAATCCTACACACACGACACACTCCGGAGGGGTCTGACGGTGGTGGCGCGGTGCGGTGGCGCCAGGCTATCGGGCAGAGACGTATGTGAGCAGCTACCGGGTGCAGCAGCGGTGGCAGGGCAAGTTCTGCGTCCAGGGCACCTTCCCTCCCTCCGTGGACGTGAGCGCCGTGCCCACGACCGCCTTCGCCAGCGGCCTCTACCACGTGCTCCTGGCCGAATTCGTCGACTGATGACACCCAAAAGAACGCCACCCGAAAGAAATAATACTTTTATCGGGTCCCGAGGCGGGGAGAGGGCCAACGGGGAGCCAGAAGCTCAGAGGGCGTCCACGATGGTCTTGACCTGCTCGGGCTTGTAGCGCACAACCATCCGTGGTTCATCGTACTTGTTTCGCGGGTCATACACAGCCTCGTGGAGTGCAGAGAAGAGGCCAACAATGTTGTCCCCCACTCGTGAACGTGCTGTTGCCCGCAGGTTGTGTTCCTGAATGGCCGGAAGTTTGACAAGTTAGCGAGCGCCATCCACTGTGGCCAGCTGGTCAGGATGGAAGCGCACCATGAGCTTGTCACAGTGCGGCATGATGAAGGCTTCCAAGTCGGAAAGGGAGCGTTCGAAACCGCGGACAGCTGTAGCGAGTGACCGGCTGTCCATGCCTGGCTCGAGTGACAGAGGACCCTGCACGTTGTTGTCAACAATCAGCATGGGAGGGAGCCATAATGGAGGATTGAGGGGGTCCCTTATGGGTCTCTCTCATACCTGGGTAGTGCGATACTGAAGGACAGCCATCTTTTCTGCTATGCCACAATTGCGAAGAAATCGTGCTGTCTGTGCGACAACACATCAGTGACAAGTTGGTCTTGTTGGCCATGAACTGAGCGAAGGGTACCTCCTCGGTTACAAGAGTATCCAAGTGAGACTCGATGTGCATCCCCAGGGCCTCAACGCGACTGGTGGCAAAGTCGTAAGCTGATACCGAACCCTGCGCGCACGGCCGGAGGTGAGGACAAGAACAGCAGTGGCGCATCATCACGATCGTGATCAGTGCGCCTGGGATGCGAAAAGAGGGGGGGGGAGTGCAAACCTGGACAACGCTGAGGCAGTTGATGAGGTAGACTGCCATATCCGCCGCCTTGAGGGCTGTGGCGCTGATTGCACACGCCTTGGACAGCGGGTCTATCACTGCTGACAGCACAGGCGCAAACTCAGCTGCCCTTTCGTCCATTGGTACCAGGGATTCATCAAAGGTCGCCATGATCTCCATCTGGACTTGCCCCGCCAGACACAGTGAAACCACCGCGCGAATATTCCAAATCGTGCTCTCGAGCGGGACACATACCAAACGGCTCATGGATTCGTGCACGCAGTGAGGGGGGGATAGATCGGCAGGTACTGGCTGCACACGCCACGGCCATCCAGTAAGCACGACGAGCACATCTCAGTGACGCTGACCCGTGCGTGTGGGAGGTTCAACTCGTGGCGGAAGGGGCGGGTACACACCGGAGCACGAGACAGCAAGATGTCGGCGTCGGATTTGAGGGTGTCATAAAAGAGCTTGAGGACCTCCTCCTTGCAGCTAGGGCCGCGAAGAAGGGATTGAGAGTGGTTACACACGACACACACACACACACACACACACCACACACCACACACACCCCGCACACACCCCGCACACACAACATACGGCAAACAGTCAGCGACCACTCGAAGGACAGGCGCGCGAAGGAGGTTAGGGAGGGTGTACTCGCTGAACAGGGACGGGAGGGAGGCACCGTGGCCCATGATCCTAGTGATCATGCGCGAATAGAAGTCGAGCATGTTGTTGATGCGGAACACTTCGACTGTGCTGGGCTTGCTGTGCGGGTCGAGGACCTGGTCCAGTCGGATCTGGCAGGACCCACGAGTGGCACATACACGCAACGAGGAGATCCGCGCACCCTCACTCAGCCATCTCGGTCTGGGAGACTGGGGGAGGGGAGAAAACCTTGAAAGGCTGCAGAAGAGGCTCGAATATGCGGCTGAGGACCTTGGCGAGGCTTTCCCGGATGTTATGTTTGGTGCCATAGACTGCGTGCCTTGGTGGGTGCTGCTGCTTGTTGGGCATCTCCTCCGCATGGCGTGCGTCATGTGGAAGTTGCGCTTTGTCCTCCGTAAACACCCGGTTGCCGGTCACTTGTCCCCCTAAATAACAGCGACGACGACGGCCCATGTTAGCATGCCACCGGCTGCCGTGCGCATGAGCGTGGGGGAAGGGCAATCACTACTAATTGGGGCGGACGACGAACCCTCGGTTCCAAAAACGCGGTTGAGGAGTTCATATTCGGAAGCAACTGCCTGGTGGAGCCATGCCAGCATGTCACCTACATAGCGGAGAGGATCATGCGCATGCATTTCGATCGGCCGCGGGGTGCCCCCGGGACCGCCTACCGTGAGGGCAGCGTGAAAAGCCCCGAGCGACACCTGTGAACGTGTGTGCACGATCTCGTCGAAGCAGTAACTGCGTCATGCCACACGCCAACACACGCCAACACACGCCAACACACGCCAACACACGCCAACACACGCCAACACACGCCAACACACGCCAACACACGCCAACACACGCCAACACACGCCAACACACGCCAACACACGCCAACACACACACACACACACACACACGCCACAGCACGATGGGTGAGGTAAAGGCTGACGCAAGGATAAGACGTGATAGGGTGCACCTGAGGAGGACGGGCTGCTTCTCCTGAAGGGTGGACACGGCGACGATGAGGAAGGGATTGATCTCGCTCGGGTCATCTCTCAAGGTGGCAAACTCGTCCTTTACCCACCTGTACAGACGATCGTAGGCGGACTGCTGCTCCATCGACATTGCCTCCATCACTTCGAAGCTGCGGAGTACCCCAAACATACGAAATATTAGAAAGCCACAGAAAACGCTCAGATGACAAGGTCAGGTGCACCCAGTGAAGAAAAGGGAGACGGGTCGGGACACGCGACAGGAGAGAAGGAGGGGTTGAAGATAGAGCGAGAGGGTACCCGGCTTTCTGGTGGGTACGAAGGAGAACGGGGCACTCGGAGTAGATCTGTCCAACGTGCTTGAGGGCGTCGAAGAAGAGCTCGTCAATGTCTCCCACACGCAGGGTTGCCTGTTCCGCTTCAGTCAGGCGGAACCGCTCCAAGAAGGCTTCCGCCACCTCTTTCTTGCGTTCGTTCTCCTTCCTGCGTCAGCGCCAGAAGCCCAACGACCATCGTCAGAAAGGTCGCGACGTAATCCGGCTAGACTGAGGGTGACACACGACACACACGACACACACGACACACGACACACACGACACACACGACACACGACACACCCGCCACACGACACACGACACACGACACAGCCGCCACACTCTACAGTGGATTGGGAACGAGGCGAAAGAGTGAGCACTAGCAAGTGTTTTGGGAAGGCGGCACGTGCTTGTCGCGTTGAAACTTGTCGGCCGTGAGAATGAGCTTGCCAGCAGCCAGGCGCGTCTTACTCAGGCGCTCGGCCATGAAGAGGCAGCTTTCCTTCATGCGCCCAACGTCCCCTTCCACTTGCTCCAAGCTCTACAAAAGCACAAAGGGATAGGTGGAACGGCTGGTGAGTGCCCCTCTCAACATTACGGCGTGAAACGTGTGTTCTCGCACATACCAGTTGTACGAGGGAAAAGGCGAGGAGAAAGTCCTTGTTGATGCGGAGTGTTTGCCGCTCGAGATCGCTTCGTAAGAGGCGCCGCGCATGCTTCGAGTTGGGGGCGTGGGGTGGCCCATACCACCCCGACAAATGGTTGAGAGCAGCCAACAGCTCAGGTTCCTCAGTATTGAGTTCCAGCACCTTGTTGAGTTTGCGACTTAGAGACGAACTCAGTTGTGGGCTACTTGTGGCGCCACTACCGCTCACATCTGCCATCATCCTCTCGTTGCGGATTTCTTTCTGCGCACAGGTGTAAATCGGGCGAGAATTTGGCTTTCCTCTCTTTTTCTTTTTTCCTTATGCGTAATAGCCCCAAAAAACTGCCTTCATTCGTGTTGTTGTTGGTTGTCAGAGCCCTGTGGCGTCTGCAAGGGAGGCGAGGAGGAAGATGGCACTGGGAAGTACTTACGTCGAATGATGCCGGAGAGTACACGCGAAGTGTGGTCGAGGGCAAAGTGTACGCCGTGGTCGATCGGGTGCACGATGAAGGGAATGACGGCAAGACCCACGGCTGTCTGCACAAGTGCGCGGCGCCGTGGAGTCAGAGAGGGATATGCCGCCGGCGGGAAATACTTGCCCAGCCCAAAGGCCGTCAGCTTGCAAGTCCGGTTGATGAGCAGCGGTGGCACCAACAGAGACGCCAGCGTTTGCCACAGCAGCGTGTCCGCGACGTTGTCCACAATGTCGAACCTTCGCTCAGCAACCGATCCGTGCTTTCTCTGAGAGTATGGGTGGTGTGCGTGGCGAGGAGCGCAGCTGGTCAGTCGCACGCAATGTGGCGAATAAAGAATAGAAAAGAGAAGGAAAAAGGCACGTACGTGGCTGGCGCGGCGTCCCTTGTGGATGGCATCCGCAAGCACGTAGAGCCCCACCAGGCCATAGGAGGCATGGACCAGGGAAAGAGGAAGCACCCCTCTGCACGCCTCTCCCACTTCGTTGGCGTACCCCAAGTAGCGCGCCCACGTATCTCGCAGCACGTCTAGCTCTGTGCGTGCAACAGGAACCCGTTAAATATAAAAACGGATTCCAGAAAGGAACTCTAGGGGGGCAGGGCACCAGTCGCTTTGGGATCATCCATTGCCGCTGCGCCGATTTCTGGCCTTCGCTAGATTTATCTGGTAAAAATTGGGAACGGGTCGTTTGCCCCCCACACATACCAACATTCCACCTTTCTTTTTTGGCGGGAACCCGAACACCAACCGTCGACGCCAGCGCAGTCTTCCAATTGACAGAGATCCGAGTACCACTTGGCAGAAACACGATGGAGGAGCCGCGAAGGGACGATAAAGAAAACCTCGCCCCTACATCACGTCTCTCGTTTTCCTGTGACGGTACTAGAAACAACATTCCGCCAAATCTCACAGGCGTTCCTTCTCACTTTTACATGGGTTTGAAGCAGCTGGGGATCTCAAGCAGGAGGGCTTCCACCTGAAACAGGTGTCTTCCGGGATACGTCTGACGAGGCGCGACCAGGAGCAAATCAACGAACTTAGAAAGCAACTGGCTTCGACCGGCGGCGGCGAGCTGAGCGCGCCTTGCCATGGCGGTGAGGCGACCGCATCCCAGCGTGCTGGCGAGGAAGAGGAAGAGGTCGCCACGAGTCAACGGTTGCTGAGGATGAGCCACCTCAGTCGCCGCACGTCTACACCTCTGCGCGAACTCTTCCAGCAGAGTCTCGCCGCGGCGGCCGCGGCCATGCTGCCCGATGCGAAGCCGCTGCTGCCCAATTCCACGTCGTCGGCGAGTGGGAGTAGCACCCCCTCGGAAGGAAGGCAAGGCGCGGGGGCACCACCAGTGGCCACCGTGGAGGGGATCGTCACGACCGTGGCCGACCACCGCTTTCCTCGCGCGACGGGCAAGCGCAAGTCCGATGCCGACACCGTCCTGGAGCGTTTGGCAGCGTCGGCCGGCGATAACGGCAGTAGCCCCCATCTGCTGCTGGGTTCTCCAGGCAAGAGGAGACGCACGTCTCTGCTTCCCTTCGGGGCCACCACCACCACCACCACCTCCTCCACCACCACCACCACCTCTTCCGGTGAGGCCAGCGGCCTTCGCTGTCACTCTCGGGGAGCAGTAGCCCCAGCTCCCGCGCCTCTTCATAACGGCGACGAGCACCACCACCTCCTCGAGGAGGTCGACAGGCCATTCGATCAGGCCGGTGGTGACGATGGCGACTACGAAACGGGCGATGGCAAAGAGGTGGACCAGTCGGCAATGGAGCAGAGCGTGATGAACGTGGACGCGTCGATCTCCATGGACTCGGCCACTGCGCAGTCTTCGCAACAACACGATGTGCCGCCGCTCTCCCTCGGGACTGTGTTCGACTCGCCGCGATCTTCTTCGGCAAGCGTGGACACGCGGCTCGACAAGAGGAGCAGCTTCCTCAGGAGGACGTTTTCCATGAAGAAGCTGAAACCGGGCACCTTCACCGCCAACAAAGACCCTCGTCTGGCCTTCTTGCGAGTTGCGTGTCCTCCTCTTCGCCCCATGGCGCGCGCGCACACGCACACGCACACGCACACGCTCACGCTCACTGATCAACTATCTCCCACTTCACAACAGCTGCTCACGGAACAGGAGCTCGCCGTCACCAACGCCCTGCTCGAAGTCGGGAGCGAAGACGTGGCCAAGAGCGTGCTGGTCCTGTTCGACGGCACTGGGCAGGTACAGACCTCTCCGCACCACTGCAAACACAACTACGGCTCACCCACCTCACCCACTCCCGCCATTACTCTCGACCGCTGGCGCCGTTTCTCTCGCCGGGGTCGATGGCTTGTGCTTTCCTCGCACGTGTGTGACACACCCAGGCAGCCCGCCTGCTCAAGTGCTGCCTGCAAAGGGAGCTGCATGCCACAGCATCTGAGGGCACGCTCTTTCGAGGGGTGAGCGTCGGGACACGTCTCATGTCGCACTTCATGCGGCTGCACGGACGAACATACCTGGAGATCACCTTGACGCACTTCTTCGAGACGCTGCTGCCCAAGGACATACAGCTTGAGGTGGACCCCAACCGCGCTACTGCCGACGCCGGTGCTATCAGCCACGGGTGCACGGTACAGTACTGCGGCCTCCGTCTCTCCTGTGCACATGTTTCCTCCTCTCCTCTATTCTCTCTCTCCCCCCCCCATCCACACGTGTGCCTCATGCGTGTCGTGTGCGGTGACGCGTGTGTGTGTGTGTGTGTGTGATGTGACATTCGTGAATTGGCACAGGCTCTGGCACACCTGGCGGGGGCTCTCTTGAACGCTCTCTTCTCCGCTCCCGGCCACGTTCCCGAGGGTTTCAGGGATCTCTTTGCCTCTGTTCGGGCGGAGGTGCTCCAGCGCTTTCCGGAAATGGAGGACAAAGTGGTGGGCGGCTTCTTCTTCTTGCGCTTCATCTGCCCGGCTCTTGTAGCACCGGAGCAGTGGGGGCTTGTTGCCGGTACGCCCACGCTCCCTCTTCCTCCCCCCCCTCTTATTGAATTTCCCATTTGCCTAACAAGTCCCCACCAACCGGTACCAGGTCCCCCCTCGCAAGGCATGCGGCGAGCCCTCATCCTGATCAGCAAGGTCGTCCAAAATGTGGCCAACGAGGTCGAGTTCGGCGACAAGGAAGCGTACATGATGCCGATGAACGGGTTCATCAAGGAGTACATCCCACGGATGAAGCATTTCCTCGGTGACATCTCCGCCACGGTACCTCTCGGAAGCTTCCCTTCACCACTCCCCGTCCATTTTGATGGCGGAGGCGGGCACGGGCATGTGGTGTCATGTGTGTGTGTGTGTGTGTGTCGTGTGTCGTGTGTGTGTCGTGTGTGTGTCGTGTGTGTGTCGGTGTGCTTAGCCAACATTTCCGCGACCCAACAACACCACACTACCATAATGGCTGCAGGCTGGGACACCAAGTACGCCTCGGGCAGCCAAAGCATGGGCGGAAGACCCAACGCTCTTGTGGGCCAACGACGAGTTCATGGCCAGCCTATTCGACGTGTTTGATGAGGTGTCGCTTCATGCAGACTGCCTCGCGGCTCACCTCCAGGCGGGCGGCCAGGTAAAAGTCCCTTCTACCGTCTCGTGGGGTTTCGCGTTTGTGCTCAACCATCCATTCGATGATGGTTCCCCGTCTGTGTATCGCACCTCAACTCCTCCGCTCCGTTTGCTTCTCCCCATCCCCATAGGGCCTCTTGGCAGAGGAGCTGCACAGTGTGGGTAAGGAATTGCCTTCGCGAGAAGGTCAGCTCAAGAAGCGCACGCGCGAGCAACGCGCCACAAAGAAGAAGGAGCACAAGCGCAAGGAAAGGCGCCACAGGAGGTCGCTTTCCGACACCGAACTTGAAGTGCTGGAGACCACCGCGCCCAAGACGGGCGGAACACCCGGGAGGCGGCAACTCAACCGGCTGCTAAGCACGTCCAAGAAGCTCCTCCCCCGGTTCGCCTCTGACAACCACGACGAGCGACCCACCACCGGCGGCAGTGGTACTTCCACCACCGACAACACCGGTGCCTCTCGTAAGTTCCTCAAGGCCAGACGGAAGGCCTCGGCTTCCTCCGCCGCAACCCTCGACTGACAGCCCGCCCCTCTGCGTTTGTATCAAACCACTCTCCTCCTCCTCCTCCGCCGCCGCCGCCGCCTCTCTTCGTTCTCATCCCTTCGTTCTCCTCCTCCTCCTGACCTCCCAAGTGAGCGTGTGGCTCCTTTGGGATTCGTTGGGTCAATAACAACTATCGGCAGGCTTGGCCGCCAAGAGCCGGCCTCTATTTCACGAACGAATTGAAGATTTTGGGGTTATGGCCTCACGTGGCGCAGGCGCGCAAGATGGCAGTAGAGGGCGAGGCACGCAAGAAAGCCGTGGGCCAGGTAGGTCAGGACGACACGTCCGGCATCAGGTCGAGCACGGGCAACCTGACTGCCGGGGGGTGACCTGGCGGTGTTGGTGTGGTGGAAGAGGTCAGGATTAATGTCGAGTGCCCAGAGCGAGCGATACAAACGAGGGAAAGCAACTTACGGTACTTACTGCTGCTCGTTAGGCCGCACGAAGGCCGAGGCGTCGTACTTGTCATCGAGCTGCAGATCACAGATGGGATTGGTGCGCATAAAGTCGAGCGAGCACTTGTGCCCAACCAGGTCTCTGATGTTCTTCACCCCGTAGCGAATCATCGTTGGCCTGTACGGAAGGGGAGTGCGTGACGTGCGTCAACAACGAACAAGGGAAGCTGTGGGTAAAAGAGAGAGAGGGTTGTTGATGTGATGTGTGTGTGTGTGTGTGTGTGTGTACCTTTCCAGCGACAGGCCCCAGGCGAGGACTTTAATGTTGGGATCGAGGCCCATGGGGAGCAGCATCTCGGGTCTGAACATGCCCGAGTTTCCGATCTCAATCCACTTCTTTAGGCCGGGGTGGAAGGCGAAGATCTCCATGCTCGGTTCCGTGTAGGGATTGTAGGCCGGCTTAAAGCGCAGCTGCGTCAAGCCTGCACACGCACACGACACATACGTATGAGGGAGGCGCGCCTAGAGCAGAACCCCCCCCCACAAGGCTCACCCGTCATTCCACCACACACACACAGAGAGAGAGAGAGACGACGCGTTACCCCACTTCTGGAAGAACTGGGTAATGACTCCGATCAGGTCGGCGAGCGTAAGATCGTAATCGGCCACGAGCCCTTCGATTTGGTGGAATTCCGCCAGGTGGGTGGCGTCCAGCGTCTCATTTCTGAACACTCTGTCGATGGAAAAGTACTTCTTGGGCGTGAACGACTTCTGCTGGCCTGCAGAAGAGAAGAGAAGAGAAGAGAAGAGAAGAGAAGAGAAGAGAGCCGTGGCCGTGAGTGGGGTGGGCGGCAAGTGGCCATCAGAGAGCAACACGGCTACGGCCGAGGGCAAGAGGCCGAGTACCGAGCTTGTAGAGCATCCTGGAGGAGACCGACGTGGTGTGCGTGCGGAGGATGTTCTTCTTGGCCTCGTCCAGCTTCCAGTCGTAGCGCCATCCAATCGATCCAAGCCCGCCCCTTTCGTGCATCTCGTGCACACGCTGCAGCGGAGCCAAGGAAATGCGTGGTCAGACGCAGAGGCTCCTCCTTCTCCCCTCCGTGTGTGGTGCGTGGCGTGGCGTGGCGTGGCGTGGCGTGGCGTGGCGTGGCGTGGCGTGGCGTGGCGTGGCGTGGCGTGGCGTGGCGTGGCGTGGCGGGGACGGGAACGGGAACGGGAACGGGAACGGGAACGGGAACGGGAACGGGAACGGGAACGGGAACGGGAACGGGAACGGGAACGGGAACGGGAACGGGAACGGGAACGGGAACGGGGGGGGGGCACGTGCCTGGAGGTAGTCCTCGGGCCAGGTGAGCATGGAGGCGGGCTGGGAGAGGAAGAAGGTGTCGTGGGCGTCGCGCGCGGGGTGCTGCTGGGGCTGGAAGAGGGCGTCAAAGTTCCAGAAGGAGCTCTCCACGAAGGAATTGGTGGGCATCTCCTCGAAGCCCATCTCCAGGAAGATCTCGCGGAAGGCGCTCCTCACTTTGAGGAGGGGGTGGAGGTGGCCCGACGTCGGCTGCGTGCCCAGCGCGTTGAAGTTGTACTCCTTGAACGTCTCCGTCTCCCACGCCCCCCTGCACCCCCCCCCGCGCGTGTCAGCACTGCGCACGACCACCCCACCACCGGTGAACCCGACCCGACCCGACCCAACGAACGAACGAACGAAGCGATCGACGGCCACGCGAGGAGCCATGGGTGGGTGTGCGCGGCGACGGGGGGGGGCTCCGTACGAGGCGATCATTTCGGCGGTGAGATCGAGGGCCTTCTTCTTGATGCCCGTGACGCTAAAGCACTCGCCCTTGGAGAGGTCGAAGACCTTGGTCTTCACGTCCCTCAGCAGCTTACGCTTGGAGAAGACCAACTTGTCCTTGTCGCTCAGCGCCTCCCCGTTCTTGAACCCACACAGCTTCTGCCGCACCACGTCATCGATCGTGCTGGCCTGGCAACACGTCCACACCACCCACGTCAACTCTTGGCCATCTCCACGCGAGCGGACCCAGCGGAAGGGGGGGGGGCTTGTCGTGAAGCCAAACAGGGGTGCCATGCATGGCGGTGCGTGCCTGTCGCATAAGCTTGCCGCTGGCCTTGTCGAACGTGATCCACTTGTTCTTCATGGCTTCCGAGAAGCCCGGCTTTCCGAAGGGCAGTTTCTGCGCGTAGGGCATTTAGATTGTGATTATTAATAGTTTATGGCATGGGGGAAGACCAACAAATTTGTCAACAAAGGGTACCCCAAGCGCAGAATGTTTGCTGCTGGAAATCATGGAACAAAAATAATAAAAATTAATAAAGTGGTGTGGTACCTCTGTGTCGGCCTTGAGAGTACCTGATGCGGCATCAATGGCCTCGAACAGACGGGCTTCGGGAGAACCGGCCTCCACCACCTCCAAGCCCTCCTTTGTGAGCTCGGTGCTGCTCACCTCCACCACGACGGCGTTGATGACCCCGTGCGACTCCAGTTTCTTCAGCACGGAAACCACGACGGCATGGTCGACCTGGAAGTGGTTGGCAAAATGGAGCGAATTTGGCACTCGCCCAGTGGCTTCCAGAGTTCGGAGCAGCTCCCCTTCGATAAGCTGGCGGATTTCACCTTCCGATGGCGACGATGAGGAGGCTTCCATTGTGTCGGAGAAGGGGATCCGGGCGCGGAAAGGTTCTGCTCTCGGTTCCGGTTTTTTTTGTTGTTGTTTTCTTTCTCTCGCCAAAGGCTTTCCGGACAATTTCCCACAACGGGCGCAGCAGCACACGTCAGCCGCGGGGTGGGCGGAGGGAGCAGCGGGCGGTGACGCGGAGAAGATGGGCGAGGAGGAGAGGCTGTTCTCCCCAGCACGGCGCAAGTACTGCTTGGTGGAGGGAAAGCGATAGAGTCGCGAGCTGCTCCGATATGAGCCGAGTGTGGTCGTCATCGTGGTGGTCCCCGCCGTCGCTCAGATCGATGCACTGAGGAGTGTGGTCGCGGCGTTGGCGGCTCTGTTGCTCCCAGGAGGGGAGCAGCTGCTCCACGAGGTGGAGCACGATGCAGAGGTTCTCTTGCTGGCAAAGTGCCGAGGAAGGCGCGTCCCCCTGTCGTTGATGCACCATCTCGAGATCCCGAAGCGCGAGGCGGAGAGCCGTCAGTAGAGAGCTCGCAAGAATGCCGTTAACTGCGTGGGAGAGCGCCAGGGTTGCTACCACCTCTGCCAGGTGAGTTCTCAGATCGACTGGCGCAGTACCGCTGGTCGAAAGCCATATGAAACGGTTATAACTGGGGTGAGTCTCGTGTGCCACGGCGTACTTGCACACTTTGGAAAGAGAAGGCGAACCCTGGCTGCCCATCTGCGGCCGTCCAGCGCCAGGCCAAGATGTGGCTCAGCGCATTGGCGGAGAACTGGCGGATCACTTTACGTGCTCCGGCTCGGAGTGAAGACGGCGCCTGGCCGTCTGCGGCTCGGACTTGGGCAAGCAGCATCGCCAACACCGACCAGGCACAACGAAATTCGTCCGCTGATGTGGCGGCCAGGAGCAGCCCTCCGACTTCTCCCAGAGACTGCAGGGCACCGGCCTTGGCCAAGCCAACGCAAGCACCATCGCCACTTGGCTCCACGAAAGAAGCTGGGTGCGCGACCGTGTAGCCCTGACGTATCTCTCTAGCCTTGAGCCCGCACCGCAAGACAGCCCAGCAAAAACCGTCGACCGCGGGGGGTGCAGCTGGCGTACGGGGAGCCTGGGTGGCATGACGCCAAAGGAGGCACGGTAAAATGTGCCTAGGCGTGAGCGCGAAGGGACGAGAGCGAGTTGGTGAGCTGATGGTTCGAGCGGCACACGTACCGGCTTCTCTCCTGCGAAGTGCCTGTGCTTGGTCCGTATGAGGGAGAAGGCAACCAACACCATCAACCTAGTCGATACTCTCGGTGGCGCGCTATGAAGGAGGCTCTGCCCGCAGTAGTTCTGCATGCACGAGTAGTGGGCGTGTAGAAGTGTTTGTTTTTCGTTTCGGTTCGCCTTCGGTTAGCCTTTATTTCGTTTGTGTTTTGGCGCGCAAAAAAGAAGCCAAGATTTGCGTATCGATCTCGCGATGCTCTGGGATGACCCCTTTGGTGAACAAGAGGATGAGCTCGCCGGGGAGCTCGACGAGCAAAACGAAGATGGAGAGGTACCACACGTGCATGGTGCACACTTGAGCAGGCTTTTTTGGCTCACTTCTGCCATCCTTTCCCACCACAGCTCTTCTTTGCCAACAAGGGTAAATGTGGCTTCGGCACTGGGCGTACTTCTTCCTCACGTGCTGACCATTCTGCTCTTTTCTTTAAGATTGCATCATCTTTTTGATCGACTGCCAAAGGTCCATGTTCGAGCTGAACGACCGCGGGGAGATGCCCTTCCACAACGCGGTGAAGTGCGCCATTGCGACCCTTACGGATAAGATCATCTCCAGCGAAAACGATTTGGTGGGCGTGTGCTTTTATGGCACGGTTCGACCCCCCCCCCGCTCTGCTGGCCGTCCTTGCTCGAAGAAGGAGGCCTCTGTACGTCTGATCGTGCATTGTTGCCGCACCTCTTTAGGAGAAGAAGAACAATCCCAACGACTTTGAAGGGATCTACGTGCTGCAGGAGCTGGACGTGCCTGATGCACAGCGCATCATGGACCTTGAAGGCCTTCTACGTACCCAGCATGCTGTCGCCGCTTTTTTCAGCCGCCGGGCATCCGATCGGCTCGCTGACCCTCGCCGTGGTGATCTGTTCGTTCTAGGACAGGGGGACGATTTTACCCCCTTTGGACACTGCAGCGCCGACTTCCCATTCTGTGACGCTCTGTGGACGTGTTCTACAATGTTCTCCAACTGGTACGCAGATATGCGCTTGTTCGGAACGAACCACCATGGTGTTGTGGCAGCCCCTGTACAGCGGTGGCCGCGCGACTGTGCACTGACGCTTCCCCCCCCCCCAGCGCGGTCAAGGTGGGCCACAAGCGCATCTTTTTGTTCACCAACGAGGACGACCCCAACGCGGCCAATAAGAACTTGCGCGAGCAGAGCTTCCAGAGAGCCAAGGTTCCACCGCGCTCTACACCCGCGCGTTAGCCAATCGATTGCCCTATCGGATATATACATGCGTGCTCACCCAGGTTGGGCTCGTTTCGCGCGGGCTCTCCCCCGTCCTAGGACCTTATGGAGCTCGGTATCGACATCGAGCTCTTCTCGATGAACAAGCCCGGAGATAGCTTTGACCCGTCCCGCTTTTACCAGGCACGCGAGCTCGCCCTCCCATCTCCACCCCCCACCCCCCACCAATCACGGGCAACTACTTGTTGGGTGGACCACCCAACCTGACGGCGGTCTGTATTCTGTGCTCGCATGACTGTACTACTATATACTACAGAATATCATCTCCGTCAGCGAGGATGAAGATACGGGCACCATCAACTTTGACGCCAGCTCCAAATTTGAGGAGCTCCGTGCGCGAGTGCGCCGAAAGGAGTTCAAGAAGAGGGCCATCAACCGATTGTCTCTCCTTTTCGGCGAGGACGTCGAGATATCGGTGCGTCTGTACGTACAGACGGCTCTCCAGATCGACCCTCCTCCTCCTCCTCCTCCTCTCCCGTCGTCCTCCTTCTCCTTCTTTTCTTCGCCCTTTTTCTTTTGTCGTTGCCCGACGTGGTGGCCTTGCCCTTCTTCTGCGTGCGCGCGCGGAGCGCCGCGGTGGAGAAGCCGAGTTCGACGTTGTCGCGGAGATCCTTGACCCGGCCCACCCGTGTCGGTGCACGCCCAGGAGCAGGTTGCGGTCGTCCTGGGCCGTCCACCAGTCCGCCGG
>NW_004457640.1:92791-97562 GCF_000313135.1 Acanthamoeba castellanii str. Neff | reverse complement strand
TTCAGCCCACCAAAAAGGGCAACTTCGTGTGGCTTGACGCCAAGACCAACCAGCCGTTGAAAAGCGTGACCAAGTGGGTGTGCGCTGACACAGGTGCATGCGGGATCCCGCAAAGACGCCTGCCTCCCAATATGTTCTTCACCCCTTGCTAAAGGTGGCGGCGGCGGCGGCGGCGGCGGCGGGTGATGGGTAATGGTCGTGGTGGCCCGCAGGAACGTTGCTGATGGACTCACAAATCAAGTACGCCTTCCCTTTCGGTGGCGCCAAAGTGGTGTTCGACAAAGAGGAGGCCCTCCAAGTCAAGTCTTTCGACAAGAAGGCGTTGCGACTGGTGGGGTTCAAGCCGCGTTCGGCGGTCAAGCCGCATTTGAACCTGTCCCACTCGAGTTTCATCTACCCCGACGAACAGGTTCGCATATAGGGGGCCTGTCCCCCCCACCTCAATGGACCGGCGGAGACATCCCACTTCTCACAACCCCCCCCCCGGAACGCAACCCTTGCGCTTGTCAGCAAGTGCAAGGCAGCACGGTGGCCTTTGCAGCGCTGCTGGACAGGCTGTTGGCCTCCGATAAGGTGGGCATCTGTCTGTGGACCCGGCGCACCAACACGCCCCCTCGGTTTGTCGCCCTCGTGCCGCAGGTGACTCTCCACCCCCGCCACCCCTTCCTCAATAACCCCCCACCCCTCCCAAGTTGCTCCTCCTGTCGTGTGCGTGCTTGCGCCAACAAGTCGAGGCTGGCTGACGAGGCCATACATACATACATACACACACACACACCTCTTACATACATGAAAATATGTATAGGAAGAAGAAGTAGACGACGACGGGCTGCAGGTCAATCCCCCTGGCTTCCACCTGGTCCCGCTGCCCTTCTCCGACGACATCAGGGAGATCCATACCGAGCCGCAGCCACCGGGTACCCCGCCCTCCACTTGGCGACCGACCGACCACCCACTGCTGCGCTGCAGCGGGCTGGGCTGCCTTGCGGAACTGCTGTGCGCATGGGGACTCAAGTGCGCGCGGTGTCGCTTCTTGCTCGTGTGGCATGCCACGCACCGCAGTGTCGCCCGAGCAAGTGATCAAGGCCAAGAAGCTCGTCAAGGCCCTTCGCATCAACTTTGATAGCCGAAGCTTTGAAAACCCCTGTACGCTTCCCCCTACATGACACGCGGCTCACCTCACCTCCTTGCAACGGCGGTCGCCCTTGTCGCCGGCCATGGTGGTGATACTGCCGCAACGCAACGCAACGCAACGCAACGCAACGCAACGCAACGCAACCCAACCCAACCCAACCCAACCCAACCCAACCCAACCCAACCCAACCCAACCCAACCCAACCCAACCCAACCCAACCCAACCCAACCCAACCGGCGTGGTGGTGGTGGTGGTGGCCGTGGTGGTCGTCGTGCAAACAGCACTGCAGAGGCACTACGCCAACCTGCAGGCGCTGGCGCTTGACCGGGACACGGTGGAGGAAACTCCCGACTACCTGCTTCCCGATACCGAGGGAATGGAAAACGTATGCCCCATTGCCCTTACCCCGCTTGGCCCGCGGTGCTGGAGGCTGGTGGCTCCTCCTGCGTGTGCGCCCGAGTGTGTCGCCTGTGTCGTGGGGGCAGACGCACGTGTTTCGGAGGGGGGGGACAACAACAACAACCAACAACAACCAACAACAACACGGCCATTGCCGTAATACCTGTTGTACTGCTACTAAATACCTCACTCTCCTCCCTGCCGCCTCTCCAGTTCGCTGCGTTGATCAACGATTTCAAGGACGCCGTCTTCCCCTCGGACTACGAGGAGCTGAGGGCAACCAAGGGAAAGAAGAGCAGCGGCAGCAAACGCAAGAGGGAACCCTCGGACGACAACGAGGACACTGCTGCGGAGGGCGACAGCGAGCGGCCAGCGAAGAAGTCCTCTGTTCTCGTCGACGCTGCGTACGTCGAGGAGCTCCGCCAAGCAGACAGCGTACGTTGGACGCCCGTCTCCTTCCTAGTCCTCCTCCGACGCCGGCCTTGGCCTCGCCAATCACCCCTCCTCCTCTTCCTCCTCCTCCTCCTCCTGGGTGTCGAGGAGGAGGAGGAGGAGGAGAAACATTGCGCTCACCATGGCGTGCGTGCGTGCGGTGTGGGTGTTTGGGGGAGCGCAGTTGAGCAAGCTCACGGTGCCGCAGCTCAAGTCCTTCCTCCAGCAGTGTGGCCTTGCCGTATCGGCCAAATTACGGAAGCCTCAGCTGCTGGAGCTCCTCCAGGACCACTGCCTGGCAGCCCAGCACCAGCAGGCAGCCAACAAGGACGAACCAACAGCCGAATGAGTGCAATAAAGGGTACTGCTGGTGGAGTGGAAGCAACACGCGTGTGACCCAGAAGTAAAAAAAAGGAAAGGCTTTCCTTTCGTACTTTTCGTACCTTCCCGAAAAAGAAAGAAGAAACCCCCCCAGAGATGCTGCTCCAAACCAGCCTCACCACACCACCGAAGGCCATGAGCATCGCCGTCGCCGTGGTGGTGCGGCCAAAGCCTCTGCCAGCCGTAGCGTCGGTCAGTGGATGGGGGTGGGTCTCCCTCGCGTGGCTGCCGCCGCTGCTGCTGCTGCTCTCCGTGGGCGCTACAGGAGCGGCCGTGGCTGAAGGAGGGGCGCCCGTTGCTCCCGTGGTGCTGATCCCTGGAGTGGCCGGAAGCGTGCTCTACTACTCCGACGTCATCTCACGCCTGCCGCTGGGTGTGGCATGGCTGCGTTTCTTCGATGGTTCGTTCCCGGTGGTTGTTGGTGGTGGGTCGTTGTGTGTGTGTCCCCATTCAGCCATTCTTCGCTGTCGCCATGGGCCTCGTGTGCGTGCACAGACGATTACGTGGTGCGCAAGTACATGCTGGTGCGCTACAACGAGACCACCATGCTCACGGAAACTCTCAACCCTTCCGTGTTTCTCGACGTGGCGACCGGAGACCACGGCCTCGACGGCATCTCCCTCCTCGACCCCGATGGTGCGCGCAAGCTTTGGGTGTCGTGTGCGTTGTGTTGGCCGGCCACTAACCCACCACCACACGATGCGGCGGCGCGGGACCCCCACCCACCCACCCACCCACGTGGTGCAGACTGGCTTGGAGTCACTTCGGTAAGAGAAGAACAAAGAGGAGCATCCCCCCCCCCAAATTGTGTGTGCATCGCTCGTGCGGTAATTTGATTGAGCCGGGTGGTGCGTGGCGGGTGGCGCCAACAGTACTTCGGGGCGATGATCCAGGCCTTGCAAGGGCGAGGGCACGTGCCTGGTCGCACTTTGTTTGGGATGCCCTACAACTGGTGCGACCACAACATCTTCCACGCCGATGCGTTGGCGCGGCTGGTGGAGCGGGCCTTCAATGCGTCTGGCGGACAGAAAGTGCACCTCGTGGCCCACTCGATGGGCAACCTCCCCACCAAACTCTACCTTGCCCTCCGCCCTCAGCACGCCTCCCGCTACGTGGCCTCGTGGACCGCTCTCGCTGCTCCTTTTCTCGGCGCCGGCGCCGTTGGGTACAGCCCACCACTACGGGACCTGACCACAACCGGACTTGCTACTTCCCTCCCCCCTC
Organism: Acanthamoeba castellanii str. Neff; assembly: GCF_000313135.1. NCBI lineage: Eukaryota > Discosea > Longamoebia > Acanthamoebidae > Acanthamoeba > Acanthamoeba castellanii. The sequence goes on along the minus strand of NW_004457640.1, from coordinate 93,991 downwards.
CCCCCTTCTAAATTGTGGTGGGGGAGGACCTGTGCGTGGCAGGCTGGAGACTGTGTTACAGGGGCGCCCGCAGTTGCCGGTGTTCTTTCTGTCCAAGGAGCTCGACCACGCCCTCCAGGTGGTTGCCCCGGCCAGCTACGAGCTCCTGCCGGCCGACGACCAGCGCTGGGGCGATGCCAAAGCCCCTTCCGTGGCCTATCAGAACGCGACCTCGGGCGTGTGGATTAACGTGACCATGAGCGCGGGCTTTCCGGCCCTGGCCGCCGCAAGCCTCGCCCACAACTCGATCGTCGATCCCAACACGGGCCGCCCGGTGCCGTTGCCCTTCGGGTGGACCCAACTGTCCGTCGCGGAGGACACCGTGCGGCGCCTCGTTCAGGCGCCTCTCGCCCACGCCTTCGCGTTCCCCTACCACGGCGTGGTCGGCACGGGCACCCCCACGCCGCTCCACATGGTCTTTGCCGACCCCGTCGCCGACCTCGCCCAGCTCAGCAAGGAGGCCTCCCGCTACTCCTTCCTCCCCACCGACGGCGACGGCGTCGTGCCCCTCCACGTTCGCACACCCCCCACCCCACCCACCGCGCCCACCTCTTGCCTGGCTCATCTTCCTGCTGGGACCCTTTTCTGCCACGCGAAAAACACTTGTTGCACACATGACACACACGACGTGCGTGTGTCGTGTGTCGTGCAGAGCTCGCAGGCGGACGGGTTCTCCACCGGCGGAGGAGGCACTCGCACGGTGTACGAGGTCCCCACCGTCGGCCACTTCGAGCTGGCCACCGACCAGCGCGTGGTCGACCTCGTCACGTGCCTCCTCGACCACCACGACCATGACCACGACCCCGCGCACGAGGGATCCCCCTGTGTCTTTGCCGCAAAACTTAACTTAATGTAAGTACCGCGGCGCCGCCGCCGCCGACCTCGCGTGCAAGTCTGCTGCTGGGGGGATAGGAAGAACGCCTGCGAAGAGGCCGGCAGCAGCTTTAGTCCAGCGCCGCGATCATGGACAGGCTCTTGACGAGCTCCACGGCTTTTTCGGCGATCACAGGCTCGCGCGAGTTGTAGAGCTCCTTCAGGGCGCCGAGCGCGCCACTGCCGCGGATCTTGGCCTGCACTTGGTCTGATCGCGCGCGCACACACGCCACACACACACACACACACACACACACAGAGAGAGAGAGAGAGGAGGAGAGAGAGAGG
>NW_004457640.1:91221-92770 GCF_000313135.1 Acanthamoeba castellanii str. Neff | reverse complement strand
CCAACCACCGCCAGCCACCACCACGCATAGGGGAGGGGAGGGGGGTGTAGTACCCTGGCGGGACATCTGGTGGAGGGTCTTGAGGGACTGGATCTGCTTGGCCACGTCGCTCGAGCGCAGAAGCGCCAGGAGGGTGCGGTACCGCTTCTCCTCCTCCGGCGTGTAGGCCGGCGTGCCTGCAACCCCCACCACCACACACACGTGGCCCACAAGTGACGGATGGCCCAGTATTAGAGGGGCGACGCACACGCACGGCACGACCAACGGCACGGCACGGCACGGCACGACCAACGACACGACCAACGACACGACACGTCCAACGACACGACACGTCCAACGACACGAGTTAAGGTGAGGCGGTGGCGCCTCTATTCAAAATAAATAAATAAATAAATAGAGAGGGCAGTGTATTTGGGGGAGGGGTACCGGGACGGGCAAAGGGGGGCGGGGGGGCGTAGTCGGTGTTGCGCACGCGGCCCTTCTTGACGCGCACCTTGGAGGTGCCCACCACGTAGAGGGCAGTGCCGGCCACGAGGGCGGCCACGCCGGCCAGGGCCACCCACTTTGCGGCAGGCGCGCCCCATGCTGAGGCCGGCGACCCGGCGGACATCTCCGGGCCAGACGCGGCGGCGGCGGCGGCGGCAAGGCCCAGGCCGAGGTGCGGGGGAGGTGCTGTCGTGTTGGCCATTTGGTATGTGAATAGATGGTATGTGTGAGGTATGTGTCTATCAAATTGCCTTTCGCTGGGTCCCAAATAAATTATAAATAAAAAAATGTGATCTCCTGCAAGATCTTGTGTGCGGAGATGTGTGGGGCACAAAAAGACAAGAAGCCAAAGAAAATAGTCCGCCTTTGCGAGAGAGGAAAAAAAAAGCCCCCCATACCAGGAAGTTGGTAGAAAAGACCCACCAGCCACCACCCTCCAAGCATGGACGGCAGCAGCAGCAGCCCCGTTCGGCTCGACGCCGCGGGGGAGGAAGAGGAGGACATGAAGCAGACGGTGGAGCAGGTGCTGGCGGCCAAGGGCATCCGGACTGGCGGAGGCGGCCTCCTCTTCGCCATGACTGCCGGCAGCGTGGCCTTCAACCTCAGCGTGGAAGGATCCGACCGCGACTACTTCGCCGGTTCCACACCGCCCACCGCCGCCACGCCTGCGCCGCACGACACGCACACGCACACGACATGTCTCTAAGGCCCATGCCCTCACATCTCTCCAACGCCTGCAGTCTACGCCGCCGACGTGGACGCCTCGTTTGCTCTCACGCGCCCCCTGGCCACCGTCGACAGGTTCTCTACTCCCCACACCCACCCGCCCACGACACGACCAACGACACGACACGGCGCACCGTTCTTTGGTGGGCGCCTGCTGAGCTGTGCGGTGTTGGGAACCCCCCCCTTCTCTTTTTGTCCGCTCGTCTTGGTGGCTGGTGGCGGCGGCTGGTGGCGGCTGATGGCGGGCGGGCGCAGCCACGACCCGGACCTGCAGATGTATGAGGCGGCCAAGTACTGCGAGCTGCTGCTGAAGGGCAACCCCAAGGCACGGGCGCCC
>NW_004457640.1:90556-91200 GCF_000313135.1 Acanthamoeba castellanii str. Neff | reverse complement strand
GAGGAGCGAACCGTTGCAGGAGAGATTGACGAGGACGCGCACGGTCTGGAGGAGGAGGGCGGGCGAGGTGTCGTCGGCCTGGAGGAACTCGAGGAGGAGGGTGAGGCCGCCCTCCTCGCGTATGCGGTCCTCGTTTTCGGCAGCGATGGAGAGGTTCATGATGGTGCGCAGCAGGTTCTCCCGGATCTCCTCGTTGGGGAGGTCCTGCAGCAGGCGCAGGATGTCCCGGATGGCCCCGCTCTCGCCCATCACCTGCCGGTTCCCGTTGTTGGCCGCCAGGTTGGCCACCACCTTGGTCAGCTCCACCATCACGCTCTCGTAGTCCGTCAGCGGGTGCTTGGAGCTACCCACGCCCCCGCCCCCGCCGCTGCTGCTCCCCGCCCCCGACGACGACGACGCGCCCGCCGTCACGGGCTTCAGCATCGCGAGCATGGCCTGCAGCAGGCCCAGCTGGCGCATCGCATCGTGCGTCGGCGCTGATGATCACACGACACATGACACACACACCAACACACACACACACACACACCAACACACGACATACATGCAGTCACGACACATGGCAAGACACGACACACACGTCCACCACCGCCCTGGGTGAGGCACACTTGCCACTACAACCATAACCAACCATAACCAACCAT
>NW_004457640.1:89220-90535 GCF_000313135.1 Acanthamoeba castellanii str. Neff | reverse complement strand
GTTGCTGATTGCATGGTGGTTGGGCAGGCGTTGACCGAGTTCTCGGGCCTGCATCGGGCTCTGACCGCAGCGGGAGTGAACATTCTCCTCCACGCCGCCGAGCGGCACCACAACACGTACGCGGCTCCCTTTCTATCCGGTACCGCAGGCTGCGCGCCGCGGTGCGCCTGGGCTCATGTCTCATGCATGGTGGCTGGTGGTGGGACTATGGCCAGACCGGATGCGGTGTTCCCCAACAACTGGTTCTCCACGCACCCCGCGGCAGAGACGGGCCGCTCCACGCTCGTGTTCTACCCCATGAAGACCCCGTCCCGCAGGTGCGCGAGGGCGCGGCCGCTTTTTCGCACCCCTTCTATGCCGCTCAAAACTGACCCACACACGCCAGGGCCGAGCGGAGGCAGACCATCGTGGAAGAGCTGCAGGCCGTCTACGAGCAGGAGGTCAGCTTCGAGCACTGGGAAAACGCCGATCCTCCGCGCTTTCTCGAAAGCACAGGTACCACGAGGCCTATAGACCCAACCATCAGAGTGGTCTGTGCCGACTGACTCTCGAATAACATCGCTTGGGGTGCCTCGCTTTCGCGCAGGGGTGCTGATCCTGGACCGGGCCAGGAAGGTGGCCTACGCTGCGCTCTCCCAGCGCTGCTCCAAGCGGGTGGCCTCGCAGTGGGCCAAGCGCCTGGGGTAAGTGTGGGCTTGGCTTGCGACCGGGTTTCTCCCGCTGGCTCACCTGGAATGGCCTTCTTCTTCTTCTTTCCCTCCTCTTTGGCGTGAGCACAGGTACGAGATGTGCTTCTTCCACGCCTCCGATGCCCAGGGCCAGCCGATCTACCACACCAACGTCATGATGGCCGTGGGCTCCTCCGTCGCCGTGGTGTGCCTGGAATCCGTGGCCGATCTCGAAGAGCGCGAGAACCTGCGACGCACGGTACCGTGCCCCTCTCCCTGAGACACCGCGGTATCACACCTGCTTTGCCGCATGTGGTGACGATCGGTGGTGGTGGTGGTGCAGTTGAGCGTTTCGCACGAGGTGGTGGAGATAACGAGGGCGCAGGTGGACGAATTCTGCGGCAACGTGCTCGAGGTGCGGGGCACCGGCGGAAGGAGAGTGCTCGCCATGTCCTCGCGAGCGTTTGCTGCCTTCACCGACGCGCAGCTTACGGTACATGAGCCCCGTCCACGGCACGCAGCGATGCGGTGGCTGCTGCTGCTGCTCACAGCTCTGCGATGTTACGTGGATGGACGGGTGGATAGGTGCTGCGCCGACACACGGACGAGCTGGTGCACGCCGCCATTCCGACCATTGAAACCGTGGC
>NW_004457640.1:86433-88279 GCF_000313135.1 Acanthamoeba castellanii str. Neff | reverse complement strand
CCCTCCTGGTCCTGGTCTTGGGCCTGGTTTCCTCTGATGTGGCGCACGCGTACCGTATTTATATTGCGGGCTGTGTGCATGTGTGTGCGTGTGTGTGTGTGTGTGTGTGCGTGTGTGTGTTCGTCGTCGTCGCCGCGGGCTTGTGGTGCGCAGGGGGATCGTCGGGCGGTGTGGAGGACTACGTGGCAGTCTACGCGGCGCCCACGGATGTGGTGGTGGGGCTCACGCCGCCTCCGCAGCGGGTGGACGAGCTGGGTGCGGACAGCAAGCAGCGAGAGACCTACGCGCGGGGCATGCTCGTGTTCGAGGCCGGCTACGCGTGCCAGCTGCTGGCCCAGGGCAACCACCGCCTCCTCGAGGCCCTCTTCTGGCCGGGTCCCGCGGCCGCCGCGTTCGAGACGGTGGCCTGGCGGGAGCTCCGGGAGCTGGCGGGGCGGGGCCTCGTTGCGCTGCCCGCCCTCAACCACTACTTGGGCGTGGCGCAGGGCCAGCTGCAGACCCGGCCCCTCACCCACACGCACCTCTACCACGCCCTGCGCCTGCTCTCCGAGGCCGGCCACATCGCCGACCACCACCGCCCGCCCCGTGTCGCCCTCCCGCCCGACGAGGTCGCCTTCCTCCTCCGCGTGCGCGATGCCGGTAAGCTGGGCGACAACGCCACCGCCTTTACTCTGGCCCACCTTACAGAGCGAGCCAAGGCGCAGGCCGCCGCCATCGCCGAGCGCAAAGGAGCCGACCTGCCCCGCCGACCCGACGTCGAGCCCCTCGACCGGTGGCTGTCGGCCCTCCGACTCCTCACCTTCCTGGAGTAGGCCCGCAACACCGCCAGCCGTGTAGACACCCCCTCCACCGAGGAACACGAACAGGTGGGGTTGGGTGGGGTGGGGTTGGTTTATGGAAACAAAATAAGTTATCCTCATCGCGAGGGGATTTGTGGCTCTTGGCGGCCGGACGGGGGGCAGCTGCCTGTTTACATGGTCATGGCGCCAAACACGGGGTTGTGCCTGCAGATGGAAGGACCCACCTCGTCGTACTGCTGCTTCGTGTGGCACACCTTGTAGAACTCGGGCTGTGGGGCACACACACACGCACACAAGGTCGATTAGCAAGGGGGGCCGGGTGAGCGGAAGCACCGGAAGGATTAGTGGGGGGTCGAAGGGGCGCGTACGGTGGAGGCAAGCATGGAACCGCCGAACCAAACGGCGAAGCGCTGCATGTGGTGCGAGATGACCTTGACGTCGACGGCCTTGGACTTGATCCTGCCCTGCGAGAGCTCCTCCGAGCGCTTGATGCGGTAGTCCACGGCCCTCTTGATGTCCCTCTGCAGGCGCTTGCCAAAGTCCTTGAACATGGTCGAACCGCCGCTGAGCACGATGTTCTGTGTGTGCCACCACCGCATTGAGGTGAGCGCCGGCAACAACCAACCAACCAACCAACCAAGGAAGAGCAAGCAAGCAAGCAGGCAACGACAACACCAGGTCACATGAGGGTGGTGGGTGGTGGTGGGGGGGGTACCTTGTAGAGACCCCTGCGAGTGTCGATGGGGCAGCTCTGGATGGTCTCGTCGACGACCTTGGGGAGCGGGGTGAGGAAGTCGCTGCTGAAGATCTCCGGGTTGAAGAAGATCTCCGGGCCGAGGAACCTCTCGTAGCCGACGTCGACGTTGTAGGGCTTCTTGCCCACCGACTCGATGCCCTCGTAGGTCTTGAACCACTTGTCGGGCTCGGTGTCGTACTTCTTGAACTCCTTCACGATGTCGGGGCACACGTAGCTGAAGGTCTCCTGCACTCGCCCACCCCCCACCCCCACACGCACGCACGCAGAGCCGCGACGAATAGGGAAAAAA
>NW_004457640.1:80802-86412 GCF_000313135.1 Acanthamoeba castellanii str. Neff | reverse complement strand
GGGGGGGGTGAAGAGCAGAGAAACAAGTGTTACCTTGATGCGCTTGGCCACCTCGAGCGTCTCGGCGGGGGGGATCTTCTCGTTACGCTCACGGAGGAGCTGCAGCACGAAGTTGGTGATGTCGCGACCGGCCAACGGGATGTGCTTGATGCTGCTGCCAATGACGTAGCCCTCAGCCTTTGGGGAGGAACGTAATCAGGTATTTCTGGTTGTTGCGCTGCACAGAGAGATACACACACTGCCGAATGGTGATTTGGGGGAGGGGTGCGTACGACGGGGATGACGTGGGTGACACCGTCACCAGAATCGATGACAGTACCGGTGAGGGTCTTCTCGGTGACCTGCTTGGAGGTCCACGAGGCGGCGAGGGCGAGCACGGCCTGCACGGCGATGTAGAGGCCGGGCACGTTGAAGGTCTCGAACATAATCTCGGCCGTGTACTCGCGGTTCTCGGGGGCATTGAGCGGAGGCTCAGTCTGTGTGTGACATGTAAAGCGCCCGAAGTGAGCGGCCGCGTTGGTTAGCCGATGTTTTTGTGGGGGGGGGCGCTGAGCAAAAAATGGGAGGAGTAGGTGTCTTGATTAATTGGCGGCTTGTTGTGTACCAGGAGGAAGTGGTGGTCCTCGGGCTCGCAGCGAAGGTACTTGAAGATGCAGTGCTCCCAGAACTGCTCCATGTGGGTCCAGTTCTCGACCTGGCCGTGGCGCACGGGCATGGTGATCTGGTAGACCTTGGAGTTCTCGTAGGCCTCGTCACCGATGAAGAAGTCCAGATCGGCGATGTTCTTGCCAGCAGCGCCAGGGGCACCACCAGCGGCGGGCGCGGCAGCGGGGGTCTTCTGGGCGATGCCCTTGGTGGCGATGGCCGTGGGGATGATGTACTGCGGCTCAGTGTTGCCGGCATAGCCCATCTTGGTGTAGCCGGTACCATTGTCGATCACGACGGCGGGAAGTCCAGATCTGCTCATTTTTTCTTCAACCTTCTACGACTTCTTTCGAGTGTTGGGGATTGAGGATTTGATGAAACAAGGCCAATGGATTTGGCTGCGGTCCTGGTGGCGGCACCAGAACAACGGCCCCGCCCAATGGCCGCCACGCTCACGCGTGTACCCAATCCCGACCCGAATTGAATACCGCCGACATCATGCCTGGCATTGCTCTCATACCCCACATTCTGAAGTTTGGCGCCAACGTAAAGAAAAGAAGCAAGGATCACACAATTTGATCTAGAACGTAGAGGAGATGTCCACCTTCGATTTTTCCGCGGGTGGCGGGCTGGGCACTGTTACCACCTCTAGGTACGCGACGAAGACGTGTCCCTTGGAAGTTTTGAATGTGCTGCTGATTTCGTTCGAACTGCTGGGGGGATTAGCGGTCTGGGCAGCTTCTCGTTTGGATCGTCCTTCGGGACTTCCTCCACTGCCACGCCCTCTGCTGGTGGTGGTTTGTTCGGAACGACGAGCACTCCTGCAAGCGGCTCCACATCGCTTTTCGGAGCGCCTGCAAGCACCGGGGCGGGAGCAACTGGCGGGGGCTTCTCCCTCTTTGGCGCCACCACTCCCTCCACGGGCACTTCCCTATTCGGGGCCACTGCCAGCACACCCTCCTCCGGGTCGAGTGGTGGTTCGCTCTTTGGCACATCCACAGGGTTCGACGCTGGCGGTGGCTCTTCCACCCTCTGGTCGACAGGTGCTGCACATGGTATTTGCCCTCCACTCCTCTCTTACCGTTTGTTCCTGTTCTCTGGCCTTACCCCGGGCCGGGCGTGATGCCATCTTTTTCCCGTGCGCTAGCGTCCGCACCCGCTGCACCGGGCGGAGATGGATTGCGCGGCCAGCCCCAAGAGGCCATCCGGGCCTATGGCATGTGTTGGTCCAAGGAAACCGCTGCCTGCAGGTTCAATGTACGCTGCCATCCCCTTCTGCACGTGCGGCCTCTCCAACCAACGGCTAGCTAATGGCCATGTTCTATCGACCCCGTTTACGTTGATGGCTGGAACAGCACGCGTTCTACTACGTGGTGCCTCCCGGTGACGTGCCCAAGTACACGCGCCCTCCGAACGTCGATGAGAGATCGTGGGCGTTGGCGGTCCAGCAGAATCCCGACCCGCAAAGGTATCCCGCATCGCGCGGACAGGTCGCTGGCGAATGTCGGTCACCACGTGCCTGACACCGGTTCCTTGATGCACGCAGGATGGTGCCCGTGTTCGCAAAGGGGTTCGAAGACCTCAAGAAGCGCGTGGACGAACAGGATGCGGCAATCAAAGGCACGCGACCTATCTTCACCCCTGTACGCCCCTTTGGCTTGGCTGGCTAACCTTCGCACGCCCCCTCCCCTTGTCACTCCCAATGGAACGGCGCAGAACACGAAGCAACTCTCCAAAACGCCAACAAGCTCACCAACGCCATCTACCACAAGCACCAGGTGGGCACCATCGTCAAAATGGAGGCCTACAAGCGTCGGAACATGGAACTGGCTAGCCGGGTATTGCGGGTCCGTGTCCCCAGCCACTCAACGGCACAGTCACCCGGTGCCTTATTTTTTTTTTTTCTTTTGCAGGTGATGAAAAAGGTGGAGACGCTGCGCGCGCTGGGGATTCCGAGTGTGCCCGAAGAGGAGGTGCGCTCTCTACGCCAATGGCATGGCCTCCTTGCATCCTTGCATCTTGCCGTGACACTCTCCCGCCATCGCCACCTCCAGGTGTTCAGGGACAGGTTGCAAACCCTGCGAAGAGAGCTCAACCAACCCGACTCGTCCAAGTCCAGGCTCAACGAAATCACCTCCCTCGTGCGCATGCAAGACGAAATGCAAGATCTCAACTACGACACCATCGACGAAGAGAACATGGACAAGATCTTCCAGGTTCGTTTGGATCACAACCCCAGCTCAGCCAACCTCAGTCTCAGTGTCGCTGATCGGCGCCACAATTGGCGGCACGTGCTTCACGCAGGTCCTGCAGCAGCAGCAGGAGGGACTGGTCCGGCTGACCGAGATCGTGATGAGAGACTTGCAGGACACGAACCTCATGCTGAACAGCGCCATGGGCCTGTGAGGAGAGGGGGGCCGTGCGAGTGCGCGCGCGCGGAGAGAAAGCGACGACCCTGTTTGGTGCCAACCAATGGCGGAGCGTGGGGGAAAAATCAATTTCGTTATTTTCTCGAGTTTGCCTCCGTCTCCGGCCAACTGTCTCCTACCTTTCCACCACCGCCGCCAAGGTATGCGGGACCTGCCCCCCCACAACATTTATTTGTGGCTTACATAATAATAATTATAATACTACCCACAGGGCAGTACTAATTGTCCTCCCCCCCCCAGTACGACCACCATGGACGCGTATGACTGTATCGTCGTGGGCGCCGGCCTCGCCGGTTTGCAAGCCGCCACCAAGCTGGCCGAGCGAGGCCACACCGTGCTGGTCCTCGAAGCTCGCGACGTACGCTCCCCCCCCCCGATCGTTGAAGATCAATCTCGGGCCGCCCTTTTTCTTTCCTATTTATTAGCAAAATTCGACAAATAAGAAATAAATAAATATTAAAACAACAAGAGCAAGCATTTTGGCCAGCCCGGCCAGCAGCACGGGGCGTGGCGTCTCACAGTGTGACGTGCTTGGCTGGCGGTGGTGCCGGTGGGTAGCGGGTGGGAGGGCGCACGCTCAACATCCAGGTGGGCCAGGACGCGTGGGACGGCGGGGCCGGGTGGATCGGGGCGCAGCAGCCGCTGGTGAAGGGTCTGTGCGAGCAGCTGGGCATCGCCACCTACCCGCAGTACGACGAGGGGAAGCACATCCTCATGATCAACGGCAAGGTGAGCACCTACACGGGCAACATCTCCTCCCTCAACCGATCCGACCTGGGCGAGCTCGAGCAGGTCGTGCAGCAGTGGGACGAACTCATGCTCAAGGCACTCCGACACTTCTCGCGCGCTCGCCGCATACAACGTGACCGCCCGCACTAACGCTGGTCGTGTCGCTGTCGTGTGTCGTGTCGTGTGTTGTGTGTCGTTCACTGGCGTGGTGGCTGGTGGCTGGTGGCTGGTGGCTGGTGGCTGGTGGCTGGTGGCTGGTGGCTGGTGGCTGGTGGCTGGTGGCTGGTGGCTGGTGGCTGGTGGCTGGTGGTGACTGGTGGTGATGCAGGTGCCTCTGGACAAGCCGTACGCGTGCGCCAACGCCCTCGAATGGGACAGCATGAACCTCGAGGTACGTACCACCCTGCCCTCCCCCACTACCAGCCATCTATGCATCCGCCTAGCCCCTCCTCTCGCCAATGTAGTGTAGCGCTGCTGGTTGTGCCCCTCCTCCCCCCGCCGCATGCTGATGCGCGTGCGTGGGCCGCCCGGTGCACCAGGTGTGGGAGCGGCAGAACATGAAGAGCGAGGTGGCCATCAACCTGCTCAACTTCATCATCCGTACCGTCTTTGCCGTCGAGCCGTCCCAGGTCAGCTTCCTCTTCTTCCTCTTCTTCCTGCGCTCGGGTACTACTCCCCTCCTCCTCCTCCTCCTCCTCGTATGCGGTCGTGCGCGAGTGTGTGCTGACCTCACCACACACCATCGCACTGATCGCGGATATGCGGACATGCGGACATGTGCGGCGGCGGCGGCGGCGGCGGTGGCAGGATTCGGCTACAACTGCCTGTCGGACATCCGCGGCGGAGCCCAACAGGAGAGGGTAAACGTCCCCCCCCCTTCCCACTCTCCCGCGACGCTACGGCCACGGCCACGGCCACAGCCACGGCTACGCAAGAGTAGTCGTAGTTGGACCACGACACAGCTGTGCCGATGGCTGGCTGGCTGGGGGGGCAGGCATTTGTAACAGACGGACAGGCTCGCCTGACCAAGGACATTGTGTGTGGCGTGTGGCGTGTGGCGTGTGGCGTGTGGCGTGTGGCGTGTGGCGTGTGGCGTGTGGCGTGTGGCGTGTGGCGTGTGGCGTGTGGCGTGTGGCGTGTGGCGTGTGGCGTGGTGGGGGGAGTGCAGGTGGTGGGCGGCACGCAGAGCATTTCGCTGGCGCTGGCCCAGGTGCTGGGCTCCAAGATCCTCCTCAACGCCCCCGTCCGCAAGATCGAGCAGGTGTGCCCCCCCCCTCCCTCCTCCTCCATCCCCGTAACCCGTGCGCCTGGTGGGCCTTCACCTCCGCCGACGCCTGACCGTGTGGTGGAGGTTGGGCGTACGGGGCTTAACCTATTCCTAACAACAGCAGCAGCAGCAGCACTAATAGTATGCGCATGCAATGCGTGGGGGTGGGTGTGTAGTGGGCGGGAGGCGTCGTGGTGCACTCGGACTTGGGCGTGCACCGCAGCAAATACGTGGTCGTGGCCGTGCCGGTACCGCCGCCCGCCTCTTCTCTGTCATTGTCGTCGCCCTTCTTGCCGCCTCCTTACCGATGCCGATGGTGATGGCGTGATGGTGGTGGTGGTGGTGGCTGCAGCCGGTCGTCGCGGGCAGCATCCAGCATAGCCCTCCGCTGCCGGCGATGCGGGACCAGCTCACCCAGCGCATGCCCATGGGCTGCGTCATCAAGGTAGTAGTGCTCGCCTGCCCTCCATTTCGAAGGCGAAGGGAGCTAACCGTCGTTTTGGTCGTTTTGGTCGTTTTGGTCGTGCGTCGTCGTCCCGG
>NW_004457640.1:79151-80302 GCF_000313135.1 Acanthamoeba castellanii str. Neff | reverse complement strand
CAGGGGTTCGGCGGCCCTGGTGGGCTTTACCGCGGGCGACGGGGCCGTGAATTGGAGCGGGCGGGAGGCCGAGGTAAGAGCCGCACCCCTCCTCCTCCTATCCCTTCCTCCACCCCCACCCCATCTCGATTGCTGATGTCTGGTGCCGTGTGCCGTGTGGCGTGTGGGTGCAGCTCAAGGCGGCCATCATCGAGCAGGTGGTGAGCCTCTTCGGAGAGGAGGGGCGCCGCCCCCGGGAGGTGATCATCAAGGACTGGATGCAGGAGCAGCCCTGGAGCAGGGGCTGCTACGTCGGCGTCATGCCCTCCGGCATGCTTTCCTCCTTCGGCAAGGGTACGTGGGCCTCCCCCTCTTCGTCGTATCGTCGTCGTCATCATAAATAATGACAATCCCGGTTTCCTCATATACGGCGCGTGTGTTGGTGCACCTTGTTCTCATCACCACCACCATCCTCGTCATCATCATCTCCGCCGCCGTGCAGCGTTGCGGGAGCCCGTGGGCCGCATCCACTGGGCCGGCACCGAGACGGCGATGGAGTGGATCGGGTACATGGAGGGCGCCCTCTCCTCCGGCCTCCGCGCGGCCGACGAGGTCGTGGCCCGCCTCCACACCGACCCCGTCCCCGCTCGCCTCTAAACCCGCCGCCGCCGCCTCTTCGCCCCCATTGAGAAGCTACCAGCACAACAGCAGTCACCAAAAATGGCCATTTAAAGCAGTTTTTTTGGTTTACGATTGTTGCTGTGGTGGCGTGGCCGTCGTGGCGCGGTGGTCCTCGGCCTGCTGCTTGAGGCGAGCAAAGGCGGCGTGCACGTCCCTGGCCTGGAACCTATTTACAACCCAGGAGGGGACCAGGCCGCGCAGGTCCACGCACACCACGTACGTGCAGTAGACCTCCTCTCGCGTGCTGCCGCGGCTGCTGCTTTCCTCCATCTCGTCCGTTTCGTCCCTCGCGCTGTACGCTGAGTCGTCGGCCTCGTCGAAGGGCTCGACGGCCCACCCGCTGTTGAGCACCTCGCCCCGCACGAACTCCTCCGCTCCTGCTGACCGAGCGAGCGATCAGCCACCACCAGCCACCACCAGCCACCAGCCACCAGCAGCACGATCGTGGGTCGTGCTGACGGCCACGATGCGCTGATGTGGGGGGGGGTAGC
>NW_004457640.1:77342-77992 GCF_000313135.1 Acanthamoeba castellanii str. Neff | reverse complement strand
AGGACGAGGAGACACGCAAGTAGTGGACCCGTTCGCGCCGGCCCATATCGCGATATCGCATATGCGGCACTGCGGCAGGGGGCCGCAGGAGGGGAGGAGGAGGATGCATGATGGGTGGTTGGGGGGGGTACCTTGACGAGCGTCCATCCGGCGGTTTCGGCGCCGTGGGGTTCCACCTGGGCCAGCACCTTGGCCCTGTTCTCCTCGATCAGCCTGCTCGAGGTCGATATGTCGGTGGTGTGGTGGTATCGGTGGAATCGGTGTGGTGGTGTGGTCGCACACGAGGGGGGGGGCTGCAGGTGAGCAGCTGCAGCGGCGTGCAGGCGGGGAGACGGAGGTCGCACCATTGGAAGCGGGCCGTCCAATCCTCAATCGTCGAGTCCTTGTCATCCGCATCTTTGTCGTCGTCGTCGTCCTCCTCTTCCGTGTCCCGCTCGCCTTCCAGGGCCAGCTCCTCGGCGCTCTCCGCCTCTTCCGTGTGGTGTCGGCCATCGCCATCGCCATCGCCGCCGCCGCCGCCGCCGCCATCTTCATCGTCGTTCGGGTGCGGCGCGGGCAGCTCCGGCACGGCCACGGGCGAGCCGACCGGCTGAGGCCGTCCCTCCTCCTGCTGCTGCTCCTCTTTCTCCTCCAAGTCCGGCGCCCCAGCG
>NW_004457640.1:76750-77321 GCF_000313135.1 Acanthamoeba castellanii str. Neff | reverse complement strand
TACCGCCCGATCGTCTGCTGCTGCTCCACGTCGCCGTCCTCCATGGCGGCTGCGGCGGCGCCCCGCTGCTCGCTCGGACCCGCGAGCGCCTCCAACGCTGGCGGCGATGCCGATGCAGATGTGGACGTGGATGACTCGGCGGCGGCGGCGGCGGCGGGTGTCGGGGCAGCGGCGGGTGTCGGGGCAGGTGCGAAGGGGAGGAGTGTCCAGGATCGCGAGGTGGCCGAGGAGAGGGTGGTGAGGAGGCTGCGCAGGTGGACGGCGATGGGCGTCGGGGCGGCGGCGGCGGTCGTGGCGGTGGTGCGGACCGGCTGGTGCTGGGAGGGGAGGATGGGGAGCGACGCCCGACGCGACCCCGGCGAGTCGGGGGCCTCGTCGAGTAGCAGCTGCAGCGACGAAAGGGCCTCGGGGAGGGCCGTCGACGAGGCCGACAGGGCCGACAGCAGCGACGGCGGCGAGGACCCGCCCGGGGACAGCGGAGATCCCGGAACTCTGGGCGAGGGCGGCGGCGACGGAAGCTCCGAGGCCGACGACGACGGCGAGGTGGCGGTGGTGGTGGCGGTGGCGGTGG